>NC_079901.1:6491843-6641843 GCF_024868665.1 Triplophysa rosa
CTCAACTCTGTCTCCATTACAGCGCGACTGCGCTCAGTCAGTGTTGAACTGCCTGGAATATTTCAAGCAGTCAGCGGGAAGAGGCTCCTGGGCACATGGCATCCTTGACGGTGGTGATACCCCTCAGGTTGATGCACATGAGACCGCTCCAACACTGGCTACAGAGTCGAGTTCCCTGGAGAGCGTGGCACACCGGCAGCAGGCGGATGGTGATTACGTTTTTCTGCCGACGCACCCTAACCCCTTGGTCTTCAATGACCTTTCTACGGACGGGGGTCCCTCTCGGGCAGGTCGAAACACGTCAGGGTCGACAGACGCCTCCCTGCAGGGTTGGGGTACCGTGTGCAATGGGCACGCAGTGTCGGGGCGATGGACGGGCCCCCGCCTGTGCAGGCATATCAAATTGCCTAGAGTTGTTGGATGTGCTACCCGCACTGAAGGGGTTACAACCTCTCGTGCAGAACAAGCACGTGCTGGTCCAGTCGGACAGCACAACTGCCGTAGCATATTTAACCGCCAGGGTGGCGTTCGCTTACGGCAGCTAACACGACTCGCCCGACGCCTCCTCCTGTGGAGTCCGCAGATGAGCAGATCCCTGCGAGCCACACATATCCCAGGCGACCTGAACCAGACAGCCGATGTGCTCTCTCGTCAGTTGACGCCTCGCGGAGAGTGGCGACTCCACCCCCGCGCAGCCAGCTCATTAGGTACAGTCCGGGCGGGCTCAGGTAGACCCCTTCGCCTCCCTGGACACCACCCATTGCCCACTAAGGTACTCCCTGCCTCGGCACGGATGCTCTAGCGCACAGCTGGCCGTGGGACAAGCGGAAGTACGTCTTTCCCCCAGTGAGCCTCATTGCACAGACCCTGTGCAAGGTCAGGGAAGAGGAGCATCAAGTGTACTAGTTGCTCCATACTGGCCCAACCGGACTTGGTTCTCGGAGCTAATGCTCTTGACGACAGCTCCCCCCTGGCCGATTCCCCTGACGAAGGACCTGCTTTCCCAGGGGAAGGGCACGTTATGGATAGGGCCCTGGCCACTAGGCGACTATACACCTATAGTGGTGCCTCTTCTCATCCTGGTGCTCTTCTCGAAGAGAAGACCCGCGGAGTTGCTTGATCAAGCGGGTGCAGTCCTCCCAGAGACTCGAAAATACTCTCTCCCCTTCCACACTTAAGGTGTATGTAGCCGCTGTTGCCGCTCATCACGACCCAGTTCCTGGTAGTCTCTAGGACAGCACAACCTGATCATTTGGTTCCTAAGGGGCGCGGGAAGGCTACCACCTCACCCATGCTCCGTACCCTCTTACGACCTTGATGCGGTCCTGCAGCCCCTCGGAGATGCCGCTCTTTCTCACTTCACGATGAAGACGGCTCTCGGGAGGACGCTCAAGAGGGTAGCAGACCTACAAGCATTCTCCGTGTCCACAGATTGCCTAGAACTCGGGCCCGGTGATTCTCACGCTATCCTGAGACCCCGGCCCGGCTACGTGCCCAAAGTTCCCACCACTCCCCCGAGACACCAGCTGGTGAACTTACAGGCGCTCCCCACCGGGGAGGAACACCCAACCCCATCCGTGTTGTGTCCAGTACGCGCATTGCGCCTCTGCTTGGACCGCACGCAGAGCCGAAGAAGCTCTGAGCAGCTCTTTGTCTGTTTTGGAGATCAGCAGTCTCATACAGAGATTGGTGCACTGGATCATGGACGCCGTCACTATGGCGTACCTGTCCTAAGATCACCTACGCCCACTGGGTGAGAGCTCTCTCCACACGGAGTACAGCCTCCTCGTGGGCACTGGCTCGAAGCGCCTCTCTGGCAGACATCTGCAGAGCTGCGGGTTGGGCTACACCCATCACCTTCGCAAGGTCCTACAGCCTCCACGTAAAACCGGTATCGGCTCGAGTCTTGCAGGCATCAGGCAAGACTGGCGGCCGGTAGGGTGTACGCCTATGACAGTACCTTCCCCCCTTTCTCCTAAGGGGGTCAGCATACTACTAGCCTCCCTTCTTCCCCCACTGGGTGAAGAACAGGCACTCCATCCATCACTAGCAAGCACCTCCTGCGGGCGGGCTGGGCAGAGCAGCCCTGCCCCTTAGGCCGGGTATATCCGGAGTTATTCGCAACATAGCTCTAACCGGACCTAGTGCTACCAGACGTTGCAACCCCCCAGTTGGGCGGTTCCGTCTGATTTATCCTCATGCTGGTTCCCACCTTGGTAACCCATGACCTCCTTAGGTGGACCTCCACCTCGCGGTTAACTCCTTCAGTCCGCACTTCTTCCCATGAGCTCTCCCCTATCGGTGAGACCATGTTGGTATCTCCACTAGACTCCTCCCTGCGGTAGGAAGTGGTCTCTGTAGCGCATCCCCCACTTGAGGAAGTAGCGCTTACCCAGTGGCCTTACGGTACCGGGCGGCTTCTCGCTGTTAGAGAAACAAGGCCGCCGCCTGTGAGGCCGAAGGCAAGGGCCTTCCCACCTTTCAAGAAAGCTCTGGGACCCCCTACCTACCCACTGGTAGGTTACAATTTCGCGGTAGCGCTCACAGCTGACACGCCCAAGCCAGTCACCGTCGCTTCGCTAGAGATTGTGACAGGGCACAGTGTTATGGCATTTTCCATAGGAACCCCATCTGTCGGTTCGTCACAACGTCGAGAGACCGACAGAAAGGGAACGTCTCGGTTACGGATGTAACCTCAGTTCCCTGATGGAGGGAACGAGACTTTGTGTCCTTCTTGCCACAACATGTGCTGCCCACTGCAGCAGTCGTGAGAGGTCTCAGGCTCCTCAGAACTAAGGTGAATGAATGAGGCACGCCGTCTCCCTTTTATACCCGGATATCGGGGGGCGGAGTCCAGCATGCAAATTTAATTCGCCAATTTTCATTGGCCTTTTCTAAGAAGTCGGAAGCGATGGGTTCTCAGGGACAAACCCCATCTGTCGGTTCGACACAACATCTCGTTCCCTCCATCAGGGAACCGAGGTTACATCCGTAACCGAGACGTTTTCTTATTAAAAAAGCACATCATGTCCTTAGGATTTTTTCTCTTCATTTTAACTGCAAATGGGAAAACTATGAAAATGTGTAAATACAGGACAGTATAGAATAAGCTGTATTGATTACTTGAACTCTGCTAATTCCTTGGGAATGACAGACCATTTATTTTAATTATAAGGCAAAAGTGCATTTTATCAAACATTCACCCCAATAAATGTAAGTTGCATTTGATCATTTCATTAACAAATAAAATGTATTTAGTGTGTTACACGTTCTCTGGCAGCAGCTGATTCTTTGTATAGGCATGAGTCACGACTGCTTTACATGTAGATTTAACATGCACAACACCGGAAAATATAGGTCAGTGTTTTAATATGATGTGTAATGATATGCATTTTCATTATATTTTTACAAAATTTTCCATTACCTGTATGATGTAGACGTAATCTCGCTGAAGGCGCACAGACTCGACATTGTTTGCGTCTTGCTTGCGAATTTTCCTTTTGGCACACAAGCATCATTACTGCCACTCGCAGGACAAACTGTGCATTGCACCCAAAATTGCTCGGTTGTGGTTAAAAATTCCAGAAACGATTCCAGATTTAGGGGGGCCAGTGGGGTGGCCAAGTGTGCTGGCACACGGGCACTGGTCCTCTGACCCCCCCTAGAACCGCCCCTGCATTTGATCACTATGGTTACAGCTACTACAGGCACAATCGAGGCAGCTAACAGCTCCTCGTGGGACCCCGGGGGCGGGGTCAGGAGTCGTAGCAGGCTAGCAGCCAGCAGCACACAGAGAACGTAAACGTCGGTGGACAACTCGATTCTGAAGCATTGATGGCAAATAATGAAGGAGCGGCGGGCCTGTCCGCCACTTCTTAGGCTAACGTACATAGCGGAAATCCTGATTAATCCTCAATTTTTCCAATGTTTGTAGCCTTTCGTAGGGAAAGTGAGGGGGGCAGATCGGGATCTGAGGGGGTCGTGTCCCCCCATCCCTAATGCTATCTGCGCGCCTTGTGCAGAGCGCTGTGAATAAATTGCTAGAGACACCGCCAACACTGACATCGTTTAGTTTCACTTAAGTGTGTTCCAATTATCATGGTGTATGTACGCCACATAGTGGCCATTTTCCAGTATTGAAGTTTGCGCAGTGTTGAGATTTAGATCTCATTCATCGTACAGCAGTAGCCTAGTTTTGGTTCACAACGCGAACAATCTTTGCTTGGAGAAAGATATGCCTGTAAGTTTATTTACTATCTGTAAGCGTTCATATTATGTGTTAACATAATATTGATTCTTGGAAGTTAAACTGTGATCGATATAATGATAATGAAAGAAAGTACCATTGCATCACACGTACACCCATGTGCAGATCGCAGTGCATGCGTTTATATGTAGGCTATGCCAAACGAATTAATGTGCAGTTAGTAATTTCATATCTTGTTTATTGTATTCCAGTTTTACAAAAAAAAAGAGAAAGCATCACAGAAGTAAACATTCTGGAAAGGATAAACTGCTTCGCGTGTGTTTGAATTCAAATCCTGGCATAAAACGTATTCACATAATTCACAAATAGCCTACCGGGCTGGAGACTCAGTTGAACTCAGGTTGCGAGTGGGCGTGGTTTCAGCGCCAACAGCGGACACGCCCCCAGCGTTTGAGAGCAGAGTCCTGCTTAATTTTCCAAGATTTTGATAACTTATTTTTTTTTACTTGGATGTTTTATTCTCCATTCACATTTGGCTGGGTGGTTAATAACACACTTTTCTGTTGTGTGACAAACTCAGAACACATATTTTAACGTCACTTTACTCGGACTTTAACTGTTTTTTTTTAGAATAAAAATGTTTTACATGTAAATAAGCCAAATACACACACACACAAAAAAAACATGTTAAAAGGGTGCAAGTCTGCATAGAATTACTGAAAAGCTGCCTTTAATTAAACTATAATCCTTTAAAAAAATTAACAATTACTGCAATTCGACATGGAATTACTGTAAAGCTGATTAACCGTATTGGCTTTCAAGCCCATATGAATTACACTGACATTCAGCTAATGAGCGTGGATACAATGCAGAGAAATTAAATGACTGCCGAAGAAAAACATCCTACGGCATGTTATCAACGTTTCCCACAGGCGTTGCGGGGACGAGGGACCAATCACTTCCCGGCACCTTACAATGTGGTCATGATAAGTGAGGCTGTATCCACCTCTGTGGAAGGAGGCGGTGAGGGATTGTGTTGTGCGTCTGTGTGTTTGAATGGTGGTAGGGGGTGTAGCCTACTGGTGTAACCAAGCAGATATCTACCATGGGTTCTGTTTTCTAACTGATTACAGTTTGGTGCCGGCAAAAGTGTGATCAAGCTGAAAAATGTCTTTTCCTGCATACCCGAGGATGTGGACGTCTCACCTGACTTTTCCCTATTACGGGTCTGTGATTGCTTGCGCAGAAAGGTCTACATCAGTCTTTGAACACATAGAAGAACAGCAGAAACATTATTCAACAGAATAAATGATCAAGTCAGGCCGTCTATGGAAACAGATGAATATTTACGTTGTCTACATGTGTGCATTAACCTTCGCCTGTTACGTTTCTTCCAGAAGGAGTGTGTAACAAACCCCGCCCAGGCAATCATAAACATACATGTAACTGATTTCTTACCCGTCCTGTCTACGGCACGCAGAGTTTTGCCGACTCAAGTTTTTTAGTGCAGATGGCAAGGTGCATTATCATTCCAGAGAAATGCGAGCAATTGGTCTTTATTGCGAAGCAGATGCTGACTGCATAGAAGTGCTGTATTGAGATGGGAATGGTAGATTGCCTCTTTTCGTTGATGACAGTGGAAACATCTGCGGGACAGAGTATTTATGCAAACAGGAAGGGACGTAAAATCATTCTGCCAGAGATAAGAGATTACGGGTCTATTTGAAGCACGAACAGACGACAACAAAGTCTAATTACAGTTTGGATTAATCCGAGATTTCAAAAAGACGACTGTAAATCCATTCATTTGGAAGGACTTTTAAAGGAAAACCAATAGCGCTCTTGTGTGCTCAGCGAGGCTCAGCATCAAAGCAGGCGTGACGTCTGCCACACCAGTGGTTCAGTCATAACTCAGGCTGAGTTTATCTTTAAATAGCGTCTTTTGACCTATTGATCTGAGAGACGCATGTAGTGGCTCTCTACAATCAATAAGTCTGTGTCTAATATCGAGTAAAGGTATCATTTGTTAGCTTTAGGTGGGGGTTTTGCTGGTTCAGGTAACTGCAGCCATCGTCATGGTCAGATGGTCGAGGTACGGAGAAAATAGAAAAGTTATATAAAACAAAACTAAATATGTATTTGTCGTATACTGGGAATATGTTTCCTAACATAAAAAGCAAAAAAGTAATACTTCAAATAAACGTAAGGAAATGACTAATAAACAATGAGACAAAGAATACAGTTTCCTGCAATGGATGCACTCGACAATAAAGAGAAAGTGAAGGAGATAAAACTTGACATCTCACTAATTTTTGATAATACACCATAATTTTGAATCCTGACTGGCCAATATTCTGATCATGACAAATACTGCAACAATTGATTTCCGGAAATAAAATAATTTTCTCTATAGGGCATTTGATCATGAGCTTCGAAAATCAATAGCAGGCTTCTGGTGAAGACACAGTCTATCTTATTTCAACTGAATTTCAAAGAATAATAAAAACAGTGAAGCTACACTACTCATGATCAAACACAAAAAACTACATAACTTTGCAAAACACAGGTGCAATAGTTGAGCAGAACACATACAGTAAGTGTATGGTTTAAGACATCCTTTTTTTAAATAACTGCTTATAACCAAACAGTTCTTGGACCCCATTGACTAACATAGTAGGAAAAATTACTTTGTTTCTGTTGAACACAAAAGAAGATATTTTGAAGAATGTAGGACAGCAAACAGTTCTTGGGGACTTTCGAATATCATTGAAACTTTTCCTACTATGGTAGTCAGTGGGGTCCAAGAACTGTTTGGTTACAAGCATTCGTCCAAGTTTCTTTCTCCATTTTCAACAGAACAAAGAAATGTATGCAGATTTGGAACACCTAAAGAGTGAGTAATTCTTGACAGAATTTAAATTTTGGGGTGAACTGTCCACACCTTTTAAGCACTTATTTTTTTCACTGCGTTTCTAGTAAATCCTGACAGTAGTTTTTGAATGCCAAGTGCAAGCTGTTAATAAATCTGCTATTATAGGTTTTGCAGCACACTCTAAGCCACTTGTAATTTACTAAATTGAATAAAACACACACAGCTTGGGAAAAAACCCAACCACTATGCAGTACTAAATGCAGTACTCACAGCACAGCTCCAGTGGACAAACTGGTAAATCACCAGTTAAACTGAATTGCTTGTGGTTCGTGAAGATGTTTTACTGTGTGTATTGAAATGTGTGAATTGAAAAACTGTGAGACCTGTATGTAAGATCATAAACTTGAACATTTTGAGAGAGCAAGAGAGATGTGGACTTTTGCAATATGGGATTACATCACCCTCTTGTCTTTCTCTCCGGTGAGCAATCAGCGCTGTTAACAGACGACTGTACTTCACTATGAGTTCATCTACGCGAGCATTAGTCCATTCAACACCACTACACAACCAATCATTGCAGCGTATTATCAACAGTGAGACTTTTTAGCATGTAGTTATTCAGCTCTGACACAAACAGACTAATGCATTTCAAGTGTCTCCAAAGCTTTGTTTAGACACGCAGCAGAAATCATTTTTTTGGCATCCAGCTGAGGTTAAGCAATAGGTTCATATTTTTGTAGATAGTTAGTCAACAGTTCTATACCCAAATGCACTAAAAACAGTTATCAAGCAAATACATGAAAAAATAGTGTTGAAAACTGTCTCATTATCTTCGATCACCAATTCACGACAGTAGTTTGTAATAATTTTTTATAAGTCAAACAGTTGGGTCTGATATCGGGGAATATCAGTTTGATATTCATCGGACTGAAGAATGTAAAGATATGTAAAGTAATCTGCAATTGTGTGTTTTAAAACGGAGGTGGTAATAGAGGTAATAGAGATGGAAATAGATTTCCTTCACTCTAAAAAATGCTGGTTTATTTTTAACCCAATGTTGGGTTCCTATAGGTTGTTGTATGAGAACGCCTCTTGGCATCATTACTACATAAACTATACTAGAAATACTAGAGGTCAACCAATAAATGTTTTTTTTTGTTCCAATTTGGTAAAACGGGACAAAAATACAAGTAATATAGTCAATGTGTGAAGAACAAAAAAACACTCTTTTTTTCTCAAACTCATATTTTTGGTTTAATTAAAATCGTTAAAACTAATCTTTGACATTCAAACTGGCATTTTTTAAACATTATATTCCTGTGAAAATATATTCTCTTGCCTTGAAATAGCTTGACTGAACTCTACACCTCGGCTTCATTAACCCTTTCACACTTGAGTAAAAAATGTTCAGAATGACCCCCGGCGAGTTTTTCAATGCGACTGTTAGAACATATCACTTTACCATTTCCATGGTGACGCGGCACTGATTATCATGTGACACACCACAGAGCCATAGCAGCTGCATGACTGATGTATTGCTTTTACATATTTTTTTATTTATTTAAAATATTCATAAACTTCTTCACTATGTCATGAAATATCTGATATTACGATTATCAAATATGTGTATGCGAATGTGTTTTCTTTTTTAGACACTTTTATAACGGTCGCGTTAGTTGAGCTATACCAGCACCAAGCCAAAGCACCAGCCAAAGCGCTGAATGTTCTGATCACACGGGTGTGACCGTATGCTGCAGGGGCCAACCTAGAATGATCACACCTGTGTGATCGTACGCGTCAAAGCGTTAAGTATACACAGATATATGAATATGCAAATCTGCCCCGCCTCCACTCAATCGCACTTGGCAGTTCCAGACGCTGCTAAAACTGAAAGTGAAACTGAGAGTGGAGAGATCAATTTAGCCCAAATCTATGCGCCATCTTTGCATATTTATGCCTCAAACTGCTGATCCCCTGGGGTCAAATGAGTTGATGTGATTGGTTACAGGTTTATGACGACATTAACCGGAGCCGTTTCAAATTGCCTTATAACGAAACAGTCTGAGAACCACCGATGTAAAGTCTGCCCGATGTTATTATTTATGTAAAATAAACCCAACAGGGTGATCAAGACCTGATGCAAAGCAAAGGGTATTTTATCATATTAAAAGGGCCATAGATGAGAAAATTAAAAAGTGACAAATAGGACGCCCTACCTACAGTCTGAAGAGAAATGAAAGCTTTAGTATAAGTTCTGCCGGGAAGACTCTAATGTTATGTCACTCATTACGTATAGATCGAATCGATCATCATCTTACACTTGGAATATATAGGATCGCTACTTACCCCATGTTTGCGTTCGCAGATAATAACGCCAACATTCAACCCCATCTTCCCCACCACCACCAGGAGGATTTCTGTCCAAACATCCCAGGGGGTAGGCTGCTCCCCTGCCTTCATCTTCAGGCAGGAAGTGCAAGAATCTGCGACCCTCTGGATTCGAGCTATGGACGGGCTTACGCCAAAGAACTTATCATATTATATTTTGCTTTCATTTCATTTCTCCTAAGTCTTTCTGGTAGAACTGAAGAGCAACACCCTGTCTACACTGCATGCGAGTGGCAAGATATAGACATGGTGTTAGACTAGGGACCCAGCCATCTTTCTTACTGGTATCTCAAAATCCGGAATTGGTTGACTTTATATTTCAGCGCTTGCAAACTGACAGTGATATCAGAAAAGCATTGATTTAAAAACGAAATCAGGAGTTTAAAGTTCTTTTAATGCTCTATAAATCTCTAAATGGCATAGGTTTGTCTTACCTCACTGAACTTTTGTCAGAACAATGTCTCGGAGATCTTTGAATCTGGGACAGTTAGTGGTTCCAAGGACTACATTAAAACTTAAAGGGGACTGGGCTTTCGCAGTAGCTGTACCAAGACTATGGAACACAACTGTTACGAATTTTAAGACAAAACTAAAGTCTTGTCTGGTTGCCATTGCTTTTGATCAATGATGCACTGTTTTATTTTGTTTCATTGTGGTGAACAATTGTTGTTTTAAATAGTGCTTTATAAATGAAGTGACATTAACAATGTATAAAAAGTCTGCAACAATAGGCAACAATCATTTAAGCCACATTTTGATGTGCTACTGATCATCTGTACACTTGAAAAGTGTTAAGTACACAGGTAGAGATATTTGCACAGGGCCTTTCCAGACGCATTTTGATGCAGAGCTAGACTTTCTCAATGTGCGGTTTGGGAAATCACCAGTGACGTGCCGGATAAAGCAATAACCTGCCGAGCTGGACAACTGACACAGCAATATAGTGAAGAATCTTCAAGTGCTGAGGGACTCTCACGACCATCTTCCTCTCCACCCGCTGATGGATGTCGTGACCGAATGACACCCGGTCTGACCCCATCAGTTCTCTCCCATCACGCTCCACCCTCAGCCGTCACTGACTCTATCATCGGCGGCCCTCTATTTGTTGCCAGAGCTTTTCGAATCCAACTGCTGCTAGCACCCGCCTTCCGTTGTTCGGATTCCATTGGGCTGAAATGGAGAGTAACAAACGTAATGGCGAGCGCATAATCATGACCATCTAGGAAGCAGGAATGTCAGCAGAAGAATATCATTAGCATCGTGTCACAACAAATCATGTTCTCCCAACACCAGGGAACGGGATACAAATAAGAAAGGTCATAGACTGTAATTGGAAATGCCTCCTATCGAGGATCACGTCTCCTGTTCTCCAGACAGAGAGACCACACTGAAGATGGAAGGGCAGACTTCAGGACGCCAATTAAACAGTCTGAAACAAACAGAATTGAGAGAAAAAGGTGTTTTCTGTTGATCAAGTCATTTCAATTTGATAATGACATTATATAGGGCTGTACAATTTCAAATATTCATACTGAAATCATGATAGGCTATCTTGACAAATGTAATAAATGTGTTTATGAATTGCAATATAACAAATATTTGCCATGCCATATTGCAGCTGCTTTAAAACCAAAGCAGTAAGAACAAAAACAGCAAATGCACCCATTTGTGAATGGTGATGACTCGGAGGTTCACAGCTCACACGTACTTGCATATATTATAAACACTTTTTACATATTGTTACGTATGGGATAATGTACAGCTAGCAGATTGTTATCACAGAAGAGAGTGAAGAGATTTATTTTGAGATAACAACCGGTTGGCTATACATTATTATCCCGATTATTAGACGGCTACTTAACCATGAGTGAATTATTAGACATGAAATATTAATTGGAAACATTTCATTAATTAATTTGTAACAAATGCAGACCTTTCGCAAGGAAAACCTGCTTCCTTTCGGTTTTAAAGTCCCCCCGTGGTCAATAATTGTATCCCTTAAAACTAATCTTTGACCATCCAAATTACACATTTAAAAGTGTTTTCCTGTGAATTTTTTTTCTAGCCTTAAAATAGTTTGAATGTAACTCAGTGTAACTCATGTACACCTCAGCTTCGTTAAGTTTACGCGGATACATGATTATGCAAATTAGCCTATCCTCCACTCAGTCGCACTCGGCAGTTCCAGACGCTGCTACAACTGAAAGCGAAACTGAGCTGACACAACAGTGCAGCGATCATTTTGGCCCAAATATATAAGCCATCTTTGCATATTTATGCCTCAAACTGCTGATCCACAGGGGTCAAATGGGTTGATGTGATTGGTTACAAGTTTCTTGCGTCATTAACTGGAGCATTTTCTTAAACTGTCGTTGGTAAACTGCAGTTTTAAAACTGCAATGGTATAAAATGATACATTTGCACATGGTTTGTCTTAAAGCACATTTAAAACACCATATAAACAACATTCAAAACTTGATTTTCACCACAGGGGGTTTTCAAGACAAGACGACACACAAACAAGAAACATGCAATTTTCATTTAGGAAATATTTGGAAATATATGTTATTAATTAGGCATATATATATATAAGTGTGTAATATTAAGTCAAGATGAGTATTGAGCATTTATTATTATCTCAACTAGCATCAAGTATTCCAGAGTGCCTTGTAATAAGCAAAACTAATGGCATGCATTGGAAGGTTGGTTGTAAATGCATGCATAATCTGTCAGGGTTCCTGTAACTGGTGGAGAACGTTGTCGGTTCAATGTCCATGCAATGCAGAAACAGATCAAATGTACACATTCAAAGCACTGCAAATTGCTTGACCTGGTTAATGCTGACAAATGCCTATCAAGTTAATGATCCATAACTAGTTGACATAAACCCATTCAATACTAGTAGCAGAATTAATCGACTAGTCAATTTGCCGCTCCATGGATTATAACCGAAGCGTTTTTGTATGCATGGTGATATGTTATTTGCTGTCAATGTCGATTTGTCTGGTAACTGTAAATTATTCAAAAACCAGATTCTTTCATTTCAGTACCTTTTATTCATTTAGCAAAGCAATTTACAGTGCATTTCAGGTATACATTTTTTGAGAATGTTTCATCCCTAGAACCGATGACCTTGGTGTTAACAGAGTCACCTTGCTTCTACAATCTACAGTCTACTTTTTCTGTGTGTTGGAAAAATAAACCATAAGACCTTGATGAGTAATTTAGAAGTCAATTTCTTCAGTTTCTTAGTTGTTCACTCTCCAACTGTATTGAAGCCGAGGCTAAACCGAGGTGGTCCTTGAACTCGTATGGCTGACACGAATCTCCACCCTCATGTCTTTGATCCAACCCACTTGTCCTAGTTTAATCCATTACAACACCTCAACTCATCTGCCTTTCCTGTTCCTCATAAGTGCTTCAGCTGATCCAAGACTCACGGACAGGCACCTTGGAACATATTTATATCCGTAATACTTGTATTGTACAATGATTGATTCATACTGGATTATTCTTGTGTCAGGTCACATCAGATAGGCCCGTGTAATGAGAGCTGTACGTCCCGGCACACCTGCTACTCCGTCCCCAATCACGAGTGATAAACGAGACGTGTGCCAAGGGACGTGTGACAAGCGAGAAGAAGTGAGAGGAAAATACGTCATTTCATTTCAAAGTGAGTTTTCCCTCTTGTCTTGTGGTGCTGGAATGAAGGGGTCGGGCAGTCAACCCAGGTAGTGTTTGAAAGCTCAAGGCGACACAGAAATTGGTTTCTTACCTGGTGTCGGCGAGCCGTGAATCGAGAGGGAAAGAAAGCGTCTTCCCTGTGGAGAGCACAACCGCGACCTTCGCTGACCTGTTTTTGAATGCTTTTCTCTTACGGACGTATTAAACAAACAAATGCATGTTTCGGTTCACAGGAAACGGATTCAAACTGTGCCCAGTTAATGGCGGATTGCCCGGGGCTTTGTCTCAGCTCCATCGGACCGCTGTATTGATTCCTGGAGATGACTTCATAGAGGGATCAACAGTAACCAGTATCTTCAGAGTGCTCTTTTACTGTACCCAGTGCTGTGGTAATGTTGATCAATAATAAAAAAAAATGATATGCACTTAGACCGATGTTGTGCAGCGCAACAATTAGGCCGCAATGGTATCTCCATTACCAGATGCTATGAATTTCCAAAATGCAAACGTAAACAAGTGCTTTTCAATTGGTATCGTGAATGCAGAGAAACGATGATACTCATTATTTTTTTGTGTAATGATTTATGAGTGTGCCAAGAGTTTAGGCCTTTTATGAAACAGTAAAAGGCATGGTAAAGGTCTGAACACACCCCTGCTGCACACTCAGCTACATCTAATGAATATTTAATGCAAACTGAAAAGCATGACAAAACAGAATGAGAAATTAGAATGAAGACTACAACAGCAATCACCTAAACAGCTATCCCCCTGAGGTTTCAGCTAATGTTAAAGGTGCTGTAAGTGATTTTTTAATACAATGCATTAAATGTCCCTACTACCTGACTGATATCATTGAAATAAGTATTGTGAGAAATCTGTCTCAGTGGTGAACCTAGACTCCACAGTGGCCTTCTAGCTATTTAGCAACACTTGTTCGGAATTGCTGACATGGGATTGGCTGACATACTATATGTTTGGAGAGCAGAGTTTTAGAGGTTGTTTACACAACACTGTTTTCAACTGAAAACTGAAAAGTTTGTATGCGTTTTGGCCATTTGTTTACACAACAAATGTTGTTTGGGGACTGAAAACACAAACTTTTGAAAACGGGTCTCAAAGTGCAAGTTTTTTAAAATGCCGCCGTTATTGTCTCTGTGTGACAATATGCTGCAAGACGGAACTTTCTGAAAACTCTAAAATCGCTGGCAAAAATCACAATAAAATAGCATACTTCCAATCAACAATTAAATATGTCATCAACTGTATCATAACTTCAGTTTCCTAATAAATTAATTAAAATTAATATCATAACTTTTTGAATAATAATTAAATTAAATTAAATAAAAAAATGAAACACAATTAATTAATTAAAAATAAACAAAAAATATTATTGCACAAGTACTGCACATAAAAAACTGATTTGTTTTCTAGATATGCACCGATAATACAATAATTATTTTAGATTTTGCAGGAAATGTTAGTTTGACTTTTTGTTTATTTGATTTCAACACACAAAGATATGCAAGTACATGCAAGTAACTTAAAATTTTATGTTTCAAACAGAAGTGTTGATAGAAAGAGGAAACGTTACGGATTGCAGCTATAACATTAATAATCTTTTCAAGCTTAATAGTTACTTAAAAAGCAGTAATTGCGTGATTTGTTATATAAAGTTAAAGGGGTCATATGGCGCGAATACATGTTTTTCTGGGTCTTTGGTGTATTATAAGTTGCCCATGCATGTATTAGACACGTAAAATTGCAAAAATGAAAGTGTGGGAACAAAAGATGAATTCTATCTAAAAGCGAATGCTCACCCAGACCTGCTTGAGACGCCTCATGTAACCACACCCCCACAAATCTACGTCAGTTGGTGGTATGACTTGACTAACACCGCCCAAATGTATACGCAAGTAAGGTGGCGTACCTGTCAGTACAATTGCTTTGGAACCTGATGTTTCAAATATGGTAAGAGACGTTACATTTCCGTCACACGCTTGCAGTATTTGACCAATCACTACACACTGGTTAACTGGCCAATCATAGCACACCTCGTTTTTCAGAGCGATGAGCTTTGTTAAAAATCTGTGCGTTTCAGAGAGGCGGGGCAAAGAGGAGAAACAAACATGCACGGTATGTGGAAAATACAGCATTTTTAACCTTAAATCGTGTAAGCACATTGCATTACATCTAAAACAAACACGAATATTCGTTTTAGCCGTGTCATATGACCCCTTTAAAAAGTTTCAGATTTAAAGGAAAACACCCATCACCATTTTTTCTCCAGCCCGTGGCAGTTCACTGGTGGCCTTGGCATTATTTTTGCACTGTTTTGCCTGTAGGTGATAATTGATTCTCTGGTGATAATGAAATTGTGCAATACAAATACTATGAATTTGCTTTTGTATTTATTTAAGATTTATAAATAAATCTTACATGGAGCATGCTGTTCTCTGTTATTTACTGATAACAGATAGCTGGAGACTGTTAAGTGTGTTGTTATTTACAATACAAACAGATGAAAATTATGCAGTTTTAACGCCAAATGGGGAAATCTGTTAATTGTCAATGCTAAAATGTATACAATGGGACAAAATCTTTTTGAAACTCTAGGGAGGACCCTCTAAAGTCCATTCATTACCCTTTAGAGACTCACACAGTTCCAGTTGTGTGACCCTCATCTCCATATACAAATTGGCTCAGGTTCAATGCCTCATCCTTCTTTCTTTTCATCATTTTCAGCATACTGCTCAGTAATCTTTCATTAGAGGAGGCACTAACCTGCTGTTCTGTCCGCACATGTCCTCAACCCCAACCCTCCCCTATGGATGAGGCAGCCTGTCTCGGTGTCCACCCTAGACCCCCACTAAGCAGTCTGCATCTGGATCTGACAGCTGGACACATGTTCCCTGCCGCTCCCAGCAGGGGGTTCTTGAAACACCCACCCCAATCTCATATCCACTCTTTGAACCTGTTCTTGATCACCGTGGGATCCTTACAAAAGACAAACGCTGAATTTGAAGAGCCTCCTGTTGTGCTTCGGCCCAATTTTCATAACTGACAACACAGAGCCTCCTGGTGCTTTATTCTCTAGAGAAATAAAAACAATTTTGTAGATACCCTCTATCCACAGACATAATTATAGCAAAGCGAGATTAAAACCTATTTTTTATTCTTTGCAAAACTCAATTCCAGAGTTAATGTATAAATTTGGCCTTTGAACCATGTTATGCATTTGCTTGAAGTCAATCAGAAAGGATAATTATTTTTACCCCTACTGTATTTCAGCATAAATGTACAGTGCAGTGCAGATTGATTGAAAATAGCATGTTCAATTCAATCTTTGTTTGTTTTAAAAACAACGCTGTCACACCATACGGCACATTTTAAAAACGTACAATATTTGTTAACTACCCATATCCATATGTTATATCTGTAGCTGTCTTTAAGAATCGGCTAAAAACACATCTCTTCAGTCAACATCTGACCCATTAGTACAGTCTTCTACTTCTTTTCCATTTTCCAACCCCCCCCCAAAAAAGAAATCCTTAGCTTCATATACTGTGGTAGGGCTAACTGAGACACGTTTTAATGCACCCATGCATTGCTGTTCTTTTGTTGCACAAATTGATCCTATTATTTTCCCCTACTTTGTAAGTCGCTTTGGATAAAACCGTCTGCAAAATTACTAAATGTAAATGTATAGTTTGGTATGAAAAATTTGAATAATGCCTCATTCAACATTCGGATCACGTTACACAAATGTAACAGCTAATACAGTGCATATACAAGACACATGTTTGCGACATCTGAAATTTGTGAAAGAAAACGGAGAATTGCGGAAAATTACTTGAAGTGGCAAAAAGAAGCCATGGGGCTATTTTTTCATGAAAAAGTTGTTGGAAAAGCCCATTTCTGTTGGCCTATCAACATTGTCCTCACCTGCTCAGTTTGTCAGCATCACACACAAACAAGTAGCACCAGCCATACAACACACAATGAAGGCTCGGTAAGCTATTCATTTGATCCAGCAGAAAAGCCAGCAAACGAAAGTGTTTGGGACTACTTTTGACCCTTCCTCTTTCAAACTGCTCAAGAGAACAGTCTCTCTCTGCCGTCAAACAAGTGAAAAACTACATTCAATCTACAATGACTGAATGTAAACTGAATGACTTTGCACTTCTTTCAATAGAGAACCCTTTATCTGTTGGCCTGGATTACAAGGACATTATTGATATTGACGAATTTGGTCTAAGAAAACAAGGAAGAGGAAACTTTAAAATACTCTGTACATTAAAGGTCCAGTATATGAAATTTAGCGGCATCTAGCGAGTAAGGTTGCAAATTGCAACCAACGGCTCACTCCACCCCTCCCTTTCGAAGCACTACGGTGGCTGAAACAGGACTAAGATGTCTTCACGTTTTTGCTTCTTTGTTGAAGGAGATAACGTATTTACTCTGTAGAGCAGTTTGTCCATTTAGGGCTACTGTAGAAACAACATGGCGAATTCCATGTAAGGGGACCCACGGTGTATGTAGATAGAAATAGCTCATTATGAGATGATAAAAACATTACGCTTCATTATGTCAGGATTTTATACAACTACGAAGACATAGTTATGTACAGTATATCGCATTTCTGTCACTAGACCCTCCAAAAAATTACACATTGGACCTTTAAAATAGTACATGTATACTATATACGCACCGTTGGATTTTTTTACGAGCAGGGGGTACGTTGGGATTTTTTTTCCGTAATTAGTTTAGCCACTAGGTGGCAACTGTGCGATAAGACCTGCCTAACTGTTCCTTACTGACCCCAATAGGCCAGGCGAGGTATTGCAATTTGTTACAATGCGCCTTTGTCATATGCCTGTGTATGCGTACGGCGTGGCGGACTGACCGTCTGGAGCACTGGGAGTTTTCCCGGTGGGCCGCTGCTCAATGTGGGCCCCACTGTAAGGATATAAATAATAATAATAATATTTTCTTTTGCTCACTAGTTGTGATTTCTGTGCCCTAGCAACAGCGGTTACAGCGCTCGTCAATGTCAAAAGGTTGGCCAATCAAACAGGATTTAGAGAATTCTAGCCAATCAAATTACAGAGGCCAAGCAGAACTTAAACCAATCAAACCGAAAAAGACAGACGTTTCAGCCAGTTAAATTGAAGAAGACTGGAAGACAGAAGTTTGGTAGGCGGTCGCTAACAGAAACCATGTGCGAATTCAGTTTGATGACAGAACTATTATCACAGGTAATAAAATGACTATTTTTGGTAAAATTTCTGTTTAATTTACAGTTTTATAATGCTTATTGAAGCTACTAAGTTATTAAGCCCAAAGCGTGAATGTTTCTCTCCTCTCTTCTCGGTTTATAATTCCAAATGCTCACTTTTGTTTAGACTTTTTTGCAGATTTTGGACTTTATATTTGATGTAATATAGCAATAAAACAAGAGTTTTTATCAAAGTCTAGTCACACTTTTTTGGCAGCATTTAAGTAAATACTCTTGTCTAGGAAATTATTCATAAGTAGGAAGTCATCAACCTTATACTTCAAACAGGGTAAAACTTGAATCTTTGACTCAAGTGTGTTACATGTCATGGTCAGTAAAGTGTAATTTACAAACAGTTCAAATACATTACCCTACATTACACTGACATGTTTAGGCAGGCGTTTATGTAATTCTGATGTCTGTTTGCTGCTAAGACTGCAATGGCCTTTACTGTTTGTTGTTTTCTTTGCAATGTGTCTTTAAAAGGTCCTTAGAAACATTTGTTTCTAAATTGTGGTGTTATAGAATGATTTGTGCATCAATAAGCTGGTGTATTATGTTGACAGCCTGGTGTTGTGGGCTGCTCCTGGTGAAAAAGTCCAGGGCCACTTTTTAGTCCCAGTCCGCCACTGGCGTATGGGTCAAATGATGTGTATGTAAACAGATACCGCACTTGGCAGTTCCAGACTCTGCCAAAGCCGGTTTCTCAGTTTGGCGTTCATTTACAAGCTTTTATAGTTGTGGTATTTTGTGTAAAGCAGTTAAACAAACAATATAATGTTTTATTCAAAATGTTATACATGGACAGACTAGAAGCAACCTGCAGTACGTAACAATCGACAATAATGAAGAAAATTGTCTGTGATTATAGATTTACATTTGCATTTATACTGACTTAAAGTTTAATATCCATACCCCACACAGAGAGATGTTCAGCGGTGGTCTCTGTAATTATTCTCCATCACGTTACAGCCACGGTTTCATATACAGCCGGGGTTATTAGAAATCAGAGAGTTCATGTTGGGTTTTGGCTGTTTATTTTCATGAGGCGATGCTGTGCTGTTCTCAAAGTCACCCTTAGTCACGTCTGGGCCTGGCTGAAGTGAACCGGACTGACGGCTCCCTCCACACTACCATGTAATTAAACTGTCTTTCGGAAAGATGGCTGCACATTGGTGCACACACAATGTGATGATTAGGGTTTGTGAGGGTTTTCTGCACCGAGAGATGGACAAGGCCCGGTAGCGATGGCCATAATTTGGTATGTATCAGTGAAGCATCGCTCCAGACACTTCCTTCACAAGACATTGAGTGAGACACAGCAGATTACTGCTGTTCAGCATGGCGTGCTGGTAAAAAACATTCAGCGTTGCTTGAATATTACGATGCCTTCTGTCGAGGGACATCTAGATGTATTTTGTGCCACACGGATTAGCGCTCAGAGTTTATGATTCCGAATCTGTTTTGATGTTATTTATTCCCTCGTGGCGGTGAGGTTGCTATAACAACGGCAGGAAACGATCGCCTCTTAATGAGAGTGACATTTCTGAGTATTAACTGTGCACAGCTTTTATATTACAATGAAAATAAAATGAGCATTTGCATAGAAGTTTGAAATGAACATAAAACCTTTCTGTTTTATTAGAGAAAATGATGCAACAAAAGTCTTCCACATGGTGTTCGGATAACGGCACTTTGCACTTTGACTGCATTGAACTAAAAGAAATATAACGCACACACGCACGCACATATCTGCTTATTCTGCCATTTTCCAGATATTCAATCAGTCCATTTATTTCTATGCTTGTACACAATTCTAGGGCACCATAGACTACCATAGGTTTTTTCTTACTATGTTAGTCCGTAGTCCCCCTGAACAGTTTGGTTCAGACATTTTTATTTGGATACTCCACACAAAAATGACAATTCTCTCATGAATTATTCACCCTAGTTGTTCCAAACCTGTATACATTTCTTTTTGTTAAACACAAAGAAACATATTTGGAAGAATGCTAGCACATGAGAATTATGAGGCACCATTACCTTCCGTAGTGGGATTTGTTTTACTTTTTTTGTTCTATTGAACACAAAATAAGATCTTACAAATTTAGGAAAGCAAACAGCTCTGGGGCACCTTTGACTACCATTTTATATTTTCCTACAATGATAGTCAGTGGTGCCCCAGAAATGTCATTTGCTAACATTCTTCCAAATATCTTTCTTTGTGTTTAACCGAACAAAGGAATTTATACAGGTTTAGAACGACCAGAGGGGGAGTCATTCATGACGGAATTTTCATTTTTGGGCGAATTATCCCTTTAATGTCTTCATTGAAACATTTATTTAAAACAGGAATGCATGGAATCCTGAAAAGAGTCACAGGCTCTTTTCTACAATCTGCAAACATACTGTAAGCACATGGAAACATGCTGTATGTGCCCATTTTTCCAGTTCTCTGCATATGTAGGAATACAACACATGTAGCAACACAATAGAGATTGATGTTAACCTATAAGTCATAAGTATGAAAATACAAAGCACCCAAAAATATGTTAATAGACTAAAAAAATTAATGAGCTTGATTAATCATATTTTTACACAAGCAGACACGGTTCTGCTACAAATGAACACTTAAAGTTTGTTCTAGAACTACCGTTCCTATACAATTAGAGCAAAAGGGTCAAAAGTGCAAACATTACAACTTGCCCGTGGGTGGTGTTCATATAACAGACAGAGGCTGTTAGTTGTAACACTTGGTAGAAAATTCTGTTTGAACACAAATAACTCAATATTATTCTGTCTACAAACTAAAGGTGGATTTTTTTTGTACATTGGTCTATAATCGATAGATATCCACACATCCAAACATCCTTCATATAAATCCTTCTATCATAAATCAATACATATGGATAGATATATGAGAAAATGATGTTTATTACTTCCCCTGATGTTTTAATTTCAGTTATTTAACATGTTCATTTTTTTAAAATCAGAAAATGGGTTGTGTGTTGGGAACCCTAAAGACTAACATGCACACACTCTGTAGATTGTCATATGGAATGAAACGATGAAACAATCTTTGAAAGCAAATCTTTAGCAATGTGCATTTTGTATTTTTATTTTTTTTCTGTAGTGGTGGCCAATATGAGCGTTGTCTTGGACTTTAAACAGTGCCATTGTAGAAGTGTACTACACAACAGACCTTTTTTGACACTGGAGCAACATTATTATCAAAAAACCCTGCCGTTTGCTAAAACTATATCTACGTCTAAATTGTTGAAGTAATCTTGCTTTCCGAAATTCAAATTCTGACCTATATTTTCTTGGCAAACAAACTTTTATTTTCCCACGTTCAATGATTACATCTAGATGATTCCTTGAATCTAAAAGTACTTGACAATGATAAATGTCCTGCAATGTTATGAAAGATGTTACCTGACACACAAGGATATCTCCATGATCTGATTCAACATATTGTAACTCACCACAAAACATGACACGTGATTGCCTAATGTGCACTAAAAACATCACAGAGATGCTTCATTATATTATGTTTCTGCAGATACACAAAGAAACTTGCCGGTGAGGGACAAAGGGGTTGCTTTTTACTCCAATCTTAATTGTTTTTGAAATGGAGCTATTCTATATTGATCAGGACCCAGTTTGTTGCATGAGTGAAGTAGGTCTTAGAGCACAAACAGAAAAGAGGGATCCTTTTAACTCTCATTGACAAACTGGGTCAGTAGTGCTAATGTGCAACGTGTGTGTTTCTGTACTGCACATCACTGTGTGTTTCAAAATGCGGCACAAAGCTGAGAAACATCGAGCATTTATTTTTTTCCTATTATGGCTTTTGGAGTCAATGGAGTATGAAAGGAAAATGCATCTTGCTAAATGCACAGCTAAGTGAATGTAAATGATGTTTAATGAGAGGGTAACTGCAAACGCCCACCTCTCGAATGTTGCCTTGTTCCTCAAAAGCCCAATTAAACGGCCATGTAAGAACAACTCGTAACAGCAGTGTTTCGATGGTCTGGCTCTGTTTCAAGTCCTAGAAAGCTGCATATAAGGGCATTGTAGGCAGGCAGGCTGCAAGCTTGAAGACTTTTGCAAAAAGATGTTTCTTTTGGGGCAGATTCTATCCAAAACGGTGGGTGAATAAATAAAAAATTGATATAATAAATATAAAAAAAAGATTAATTTGCAGTCACACTACATTTTTCATCCCATTGACTTCCATTCATACAAATGTGAAGATTTGCATTCAAACATGCTCCAAATTTTAAATTTGGTGAACTCTGAACTGCAAATTTGTATCACGTGAAGTTGTGTGACCATCAAAGACCGTTACATCATGGTGTGTGGGGCCAGGGCTAAGGGGGCAGTGCCTCCCAGTTTTTTCTTATAGGCCCCTCCAAAAATATCCAGCCTAGTACCCGGCCTGACGGTGTGACAATTTCAAAATCCAAGATGGATAAAAAGGGATAATAGCGACATCACAATCCCATAGTCCCATATATGCAGCTTCTCTGGAAATTTCGGCATGGCAAAAGTCTGGCATGATTACGGATAATGGATGCATTTACGATTTCGCTAAATCGTATACATTTTTCGGGAATAATTTGGCATGTTTACGAGTTTTTGCACATTAGAGTATGACGCGGTTATCTCTAGCCTCAAACAATTCAAACTTGATTCAAGCCATTTAGTTTTCATTTTATTTAACAATAACAACCTTATAAAGCAGCTGCCTTTGCACATCTAAAGAACTGCTTATTACTTCTCTGCATTGTGTTTGCCTGGAGAAGACAAAGTGCAAATTTACATTTAGACACATTCTACGACACACTGTCAAGTTTATTGTTGCAAAAGAAAAAACACTTAGGAAAGTAAAGCGATGTACAATCACCTCAGAGGTTGTCTCGCACAAACAATTAAAGCGCTCTTGTTTTGATTAGAAGATATAAACTTGCTTTCCAAAATACTTTTTGTTGTCGTTCCAGGGATTTTTTCTGCGAGAGTTTGGGAAGTAGGCTTTTTTAGTCGAATCACTGAATTAACGAGAGATTTATTTGAACAGAAAAAATGGCATTACACGAGAATGTTTGCGTTGGTAAAGCTAATCCGATATGCTCACAGAGAACTCCAAATGTTTGCAGTTTGATTAATCCTCCGTCCCGGCTGATGACATCAACCGTGTAAGAACATCAACAGACTTCTCTTTAAAGTCTCGGGGAGAAATCAGCCACCAGAACTAATAAAGACTGATGAGAACTTCGTGGATTCAAGATTCCTAATGGAAACCCTCAGTAGTCAGAGAACAAGTTAATCTGGAGGCTGCTTGTACAGCTGTGGCTCGCCGAAAACACCAAACACTTCACCTTCATTAGGAGACATGAATCTCTTCAACAAGACAGAATGAATAGTGATGATGTGCTTGATGTGTTTACATCATCAGCGGATAAGGTCCTATGACTATACATACACAGTACTAGGACATACTTTGGTAGATCCACAATGGTCCCACCTCATGCTTTACCGAAAACTCAACCCTGGTAAAAAAAAGAACAGAAATAAAGAAATTGATCATAAAAAACATTTAAATAAAACACTAATTTAAAATGAACTCTTGCTACGCATTTCGTAACATTCACTTAAAACAGCTTGATGGGAATTTCCTAATTTGCATACTGACTGCCATTTATGAATCAGCCAAGATTGTGTGACGGCGGAATCAGCGCTGGAGAGAACCAGGATAGACTCAGCAAAGCAAACTGTAAAAGCAACGCATGCCAGTGTGTTTGTTACAGCGGCATCAATCATGGCCTTCTCCTAATGACATATTCATTAAGTTCCTCCAAACACACGTCTCGATGATGAGCGTAGAAGGCGCAAGTTTCTGGCAGCACACTTGTGTGGATCTGCACTCAGCACTTTGTGGATTTATGAGCAATATTAATCAATCTCTCCTGAGCTGGAACTCTTCGCAGACATTATTGCAGAACTGAGCCAGCGCAATGTGCGAGCATGCCCATGCTGTACTCTTTTGTGTTTGTGTATGTATATGTTTATCTGAACAGCAGGCACATATGGAAATATATATTTATTTGATGAAA
This sequence comes from Triplophysa rosa, assembly GCF_024868665.1. NCBI lineage: Eukaryota > Metazoa > Chordata > Actinopteri > Cypriniformes > Nemacheilidae > Triplophysa > Triplophysa rosa. The sequence goes on from NC_079901.1 coordinate 6,516,386, forward strand.
AAAAGATGCATTATGAACTGCATTAAAAACCATATTATGGGCAAAAACATGAAATAATACCAACAACAAATGAAGTTAAAGCATATAGCAACACTGCAGGCTACTAACTGGCCATGTCCAATTTATGAATATTAAATAATTCTTCTTTATTAAATCTTTAAAATAGATCAATGTGGTTTGCGAAGGCATTCTGAATACTTTATTCATTGTTTGAATTGATTGGACTGACAAGAAAAATAACAGACGATATCTTTGGTTATCTACTTTATGTCTCCTACAGGGATCATATTGAAAGTGCTGTCATCATTTACTCACTCTCACGTCAATCCAAGCCTGGATGACTTATCTGACTTATACTTAGATATTTTAAAGAACGTTGGTAACCAAACAACATTGGACCCCATCAACTTCCATTGTATGGACACATTTCTCAAAATATGAGTGTAAATAAACAAATTTGGGAGGTGGGGGGTGAACGAAGTCTCCTGTGTCTTAAATATTTCTCATGAAAAAACACCCAGAAATCTGACAAAAGTCTGCAATGTAAAGTCAATATTACTGAAGATTGCATTCTGAACGTAAATATTTCTTATCCTCAATCCAGATTATTACAAGTACAAACTACATTCATTTCACAGCTCCATACTCTTAAAGAGTAACTATTGCAATGTCCTTAAAATTACATTTCATGTGTGATGTTGCTGTGTGTGTGAATGTAAGCAGTCTGCCAAGCTGTAAAGCCGAAAGTGAACGAACACCAAAGTTATTGGCTTGGGAAAAAAGATGTCGACTCTAGAACAACAGACGACTCGTTCGCTTGATTCAATTTCAGTCCCGTGTCAGATTTGCGTCACTCTGTGTAATGCCCGCCTACGTTCCATTTGTGACACTGCGACGCTGTACGCAGCAGTGTAGACCATCTGACCAATCAGATCAGAGTAGGCTGACAGAAAGAAGAGGATTAGACAGATGAATCTCCGAACAAATCATTTGAGAGTCAATAATAAAAATAACTGGCTATTATTAGAAAATGAGTGTGTTTTTACATCATGTACCTTGTTGTTGTTTGACACTCCATAAACCAAAGTAGGTACAAATTATTTACTCTTTAATGTATTTACGTTCTGTATTACTGTTAGGGGCGGTTTCCCGGACATAGGTTATCTTAAGTCAGGACTAGGCCCTTAGTTTAATTAGGACATAGTTTTTTTTAAATTACGACAAACGTACAAAAAGCATTATGTGTGCGTATTTTGAGACAAAATAATGCCACTCATGTATTTTAAAGTTTGTCACTGCAAGTTGTTTACAGTTTAGACAGCGCTAACATTTATTTTAGTCTTAAGCCCTGTACGGGAAACTCACCATCACCAGACTTACTGTAATGAGTTGAATACCGATGAGTGAGCTGATGGTAAAATTTGCAAACAAATTCCACAATCACTCTATAATATATCCTTACATTGTTTTTTTTCACGCCTGTATTCTTAGTATATATTATTCTATATTACTTATTATAACTTTAACATCCAAGTTTCTTGATTTTAGTCTGCATAGCAGAACGCGGTGGCATAATTTCTACAAGCTAAGCCCCAATCTGCCAATATTGTAATGATGATATTTTAATTTATGCCGATAGTCCTGCCCTGACTTAATTATAGAACATAATTACACCCTCAATGGATTTATCAGTGACAAAAATCCCCAGGCAAATGTAGTGGTAAAGACCAGTCGATAAAAAGCATTCAGTCTTAATGCCCCAAACCTCACCCGAAGTGCCATCGCTTGGTCCTAACAAGTTTTGAGCAAACGGCAATCCCATTATCCTCAGAAAATGTAAAAATCTAGCTCTTTATGATGGAGTAATGCATTTTTCCTCTGGCCTCTAGCTGAGAGCCATACTATCACATACGTCCGTTTGCTTCTTCTATCTCTGTCTTACACTGAGCTGTGGGTTTCTTTATGGGGCTCAAAGGGAATTATTCACAGTCTCCTCAGGGCTCTGACAAGGTTGTACGCTGCTCCCCCTCTCCTCCCCCCAATCTCTTACACATTCTTGGCTTCTGTTCTGAACCATAATTGATTAGGTTAAGCAGAAAGAGAGAGAAGGTCAAGTCTACAGCGTCTGAGCTCCTACAGACAGAGACACAGGTACGCAGACAGCACTCGGAGCCAGGCTTTGAGTGACATGCCTTCATCCAACATGTGCTCACCTATAGCACTGTAAAAAATACAACTTCAAATTGTTCTCCCAACAAAGGTAATATAGTAACTTGAACAATTTTTTTGTAGAAGAAGAATGTATTATTTTGAGTATGCTGAACAAAATTAGTCTACATGTGGTACCAACAAAGATTCTTTTGTTGACTATACTTAGATATCTAAGTGATCGTCCAAAGAGCGTCAAGAAGTTTGAACAACTTGCCAAACTGTGTAATCTCAAAAAACAATTCTAGTCTTTGAAAGTTCCCAGCATGCATTGCAGAATTTTCAATTCGCCGGTTAAAATTATTAAATGATTGCTGTTTTTGTGTTTGCTGGCTATATTTTTGTTTTTGTTGTCATTGTAAGTTACCTTTAGTATTTAGAGTTCCTTTTTTAACTATATGATGTTTGATGATTGAAGGTCTGAAGTAAATGACGCAGTCAGGCTACTACTAAAATGTTTCAAACACAAACAGCTTAAACAGTTACTTAAGTAGAGTGTGTATATAATAATAGAACAATTATATATTAACGTTATATAAAAAATAATCTTTTGAGTTGGGTCAACTAAGTCCATAGTTGAGTGAACTCAGAAATTTAATTGTTGCATATTTATTTTAAGTTGGTTCAACATTTTTTTTCAAATGACAGTCATGTGACATTACTCAGTTAATTGAGTTAGGTGAAATACTTGGCCAAAATTTGAGTAAACTCAAAAAAGCTGTGCAGCGAGTTGCCTTGAAATTTGAAGTTAAGTCAACTTTTCATTTTTACAGTGAGGTTACCAAGGGGGACTACATGAAGACTTTTTCGAATTTTTCAAAAATCGTGTTTTTGATTAACTTATCATGTTTTTATTATGTTACTTAGCAGTCTTTATTGAGTTATTGTGGCTTAAATCAAAACAAACCTACTGCAGATTGATTGATATTAATTGTAATGCACAATAAAAAAACATAATTTTTGAAAAATAAAAAAAACGGATTTATCTCATTTTGGAATTAAACTCTTCATATATTTTCTATTTAATCATGCTGATGCGTAGTATTTGACACAGTGTATTTGGCAACAGCTTTTTTAAAGAAGGAGAAAACCAATTTTAGTTTGTATTGAGACATGATGTACCTCAGCAGGCAGCCGGGGAGTTGCGCTTACCTGAAAATCTCCTCAGGAGCTCTGCGGGTTCCTCTGTGGTGAGGTTATGACCTCTCTTCAGGTTGAGTACTGATGTAAACTGTGGAATAAACAAAGGAAAGCTTGGGAAACAATATATCCAATACGAGTTTGCGAGTTGAATTGCTATTGAGTACAAGCACTGTTGATGTGAATAAAAAATTATTACAAAAATTAAGGTTTTAATATTTACATAAGGGCCAACAAAAGCTTATAAGTGTATAATACAATTTATGTATTTTTCGACCCTAGATGTGTCTGAATTCGCTCTCTATCTCCTATATAGTGCACTATATTGAATGTCTGCCGTATTGGGGTGTTGTCCGAATTCTGAGTGAACAACTCATTCCTTACATTCGTTCAATACTTTTTACCCACAATGCATTCTGATTTCGAGTGTACATCTGATGTACATCCGCCAATTCCCATGATACAACGTGAATCAACCGTCTGATTAGAATTAGGTGGAGTAGAGTGACCATCACTGCTAATAATGTACGTTTATGCACTTGTGTTTGTTTTTGTTGAAAGTTATTTTCTACATTTAAAAAAATAAACAGATTAAATAAATGTTATAGACAGCAGTGTTTTATTTTAATTATATGAAATAATTTTATTAAACATAATAAATAAACGTGACAAACTGTTGTTTTGTTCTCTTTATTATAAACGAATACAATAAACATAGCAAATAAGGTGTCAAATAAATGTTACCATTTTTACAAAACAATCTATAAATACGCGGGTGTAATATAAGTGTTATGACGAATGTCCGCGAATGTACTGTCAGATGCAGGATATATTACGTCAATGTCCAAAATCGTCACTCATTTTCATTCACCACTTCCCCATATAGTGAACTATTTAGCATTCTCTACATAGGGAATAGTGAATGAGTGAACGAGTGAGCGAAATTAGACACAGCTCCTCTCTACAAAAAATATGGGTATGAGGGATAAATCACAGCTTGAATGCTGATAGGGGCAGTTGTGGCCTAATGGTTAGAGAGTCGGACTCATGACCAGAAGGTTGCCGGTTCGATTCCCAGGGCCGGCGGGTAACAACTGAGGTGCCCTTGAGCAAGGCACCTTATCCCTACTTGCTCCCCGGGCGCTGTAGTGATAGCTGCCCACTGCTCCGGGGGTACGTGTGTTCACAACTCTCTGGATGGGTTAAATGCAGAGGTCACATTTCGTTGCCTTGTACTTGTACATGTGCAATGACAATAAATTGAATCCAAAATCCAAAAAATCCAAAAGATATATACCGAATAAACTGAAATATACTGTACATTATAAATGACAGGAAACCCTGGCTGTGAACCGTGGGTCTGTGGAAAAATGTGTGAAACTGGTTGTGCATAAGAGTTTCATTTCAAAAGCAGCCACATCATTCAGCATCATTGCCATAATGTTGTTTCCCTTGAGGTTTAAGATTAAGTGACTAAGTGACGAGTCACATTAGTCTGAATGTGTGTGTGCGTGTGTGTGTGCGTGTGTGTGTGTGTGTGTGTGTGTGTGTGTGTGTGTGTGTGTGCATGAATGATCTTTCAAGGCTGCCAGAAAATAACAATGGTTCGTCTCTTTCAAAATGTACACACAGCAGTACGTTACATAACCTGATTAAGAAGCGCTTCACAGTTAACCCATCTGAACTGAGAATACAGTGAAAAGAGTTTCTCTGCTCTCTAGCTGAAAACGTCACTGACAACAATGATGTCATTGTGCGTAATGAGTTCTGACTAGTCCTTGCTTTCTAGAATGTTAACAGAGCTGAGTAGATTACTTATGAATTGTAATCAATTACTGATTACAGATTACGTGCCAATTTGTAGATAGTAATGTAATCTATTAGATTACACATTTTGGTATCGTAATCTGACTACTTTTGGATTACATTTAGATTACTTTTGATTTAAATCTTATGTGATGCTTCATATATTGAAGCAGGATAATGTTGTACTATTTTGACAGATACAAAGCAGAGCATGAACGAAGTTTAGCCGGGAGCAGAGCGTCAATATTTCTCGCGGAGTGGAGAGCGCCTTTCTGAAAAAAAAGCAGTCAATTTAAAATCGTCAATAACCATTGTTAGCCTCAAAGCAGCTCTGATGTTAGATTTAATTCATGCCAAATTGAACAGTAAAGCCTAAATTTACCTAAAACAAATATGTTGCAATTTTTCTGTTGTCACGATCCAGTCTGTGTTTGCCCTGTGTATTGTGGACTTGTATGTTACTTCCTGTCCTGTGTCATATCGTGTAGTCCTTTGTAGTTCTGTTTTCTATTGGTCCTTTGTGATTGTCTAGCCAGGTGTTTCTTGTCTGCTTCTTATCCTCATTAGTTCTGTCTATAGAAGCCCTTTTGTTTCACTTGTCACTTGTGGGTCATTGTTTTGCCATGTTACCTGTGTTTGCTCCATTACCTAAGTTTTGGGCTTTGGTTTGTTTATGTTACTTTCTTGAACTCGGTTTTTGCAAGTGGACCCGCTCTCCGCCTAGTTAATGCACCCTTACAGAAATGTATCTATTGATTTATAATCCATAGTAAAAAAAGTTTTCTCAGTGTCTGTCTTCACTCTTTAATAATATGTATTTACCAACCTGGTCTCACAAGAACAATTTTATGAGATGGCTGATTCGCACAAATTTGTACGTTGTAAAACATTCAAAAATGTAGGCCTACGACTGCTACACGGAAAAAAACAACTAGTAGGATTTACTTAATATTTTTTGTGTAAATTTGTGTTTTGTACACAGTTATTTTAAGTAAATTTTGTGCAGAAACTTGACACTTACTGGTACTTACTGTAAAGCGGTTTCGCAACAGTATAAAATGATGAAAAGTGCTATAGAAATACATTTGAATGGAAATACAAAATTAGTTATAATAAATAAACATTCATAAATAAGCATGATGGTGGTCACACAATAGGCTAAAGGTCGGATGCAGCCCATGTGACACCTGTTGATTCAGTATTAAAGGTCACATATCAGTCTTTTCTTTCTTCTTTATCAACTTGGCATTACAGATCAGACATAATGCAAACACCAGCCCCAAAACATTTATATTCTGTTCTTATTTAGTTTCCACAGCATAATCAGTGTTGATTCAGTACTGTATACCGAACATCCACACACATATTTACAATCTAAATAAGATGTCCTCATTAAGCCTTCGATTTATCATTGCATGAAGTGTTTGCGAGCCGTCTGAATCCCAAACAGCCTGGCATGAGTGTTTGGAGGCGCACGGTTGCCTGGGAGCAAGCTTGACTTCATTAGCAGGCCAAAGCAAATTGAACATGAAGGACAAGAAACAGCGAGAGGCAAGGAAGCTAAACCGAGTGCAATGAATTCTGGGAGAGGAGTAGGGTGCCGCCACAGAGGAAATCACAGAGGCACTGAAGTGAATCCATATTCTACTGCTGTGCTGCTTGAAATATCAGATGGATGACATGGATCGCGGAGTGGGATGTGTAAACTCGCTCGACCCCAGTTTCACTTCCCATATCAAATTCAATGTGCTTTTTTGATAGCTGGTGACACGTTTTCTGCACAGTTTCCTTCTTTTATCTCTCATGCTTGACTTGACACTGTTTGGGTAGTAATAAAGGTTTGAAAAGAAGATTAAATATATCATCCATTCCAACAAATGTTTAACAAGCCTAATGACTTTCTTCATTATTATGAAGAATTATTTTAATTGAGACAGCAAGCAGTATGCAGAGTTGTAAATAAAAACTGCAGTAAAGAAAGGAGAATAAAAAACAAATGCATTACTTTATATAGTGTTAAGTAAAGTATGTCTCACTCATTAAGACAAATGCATAATTAGTGAAAATGATGGATTTATATTTTGTCACAAAATAAATTAACTTTGGACTAATATTTGTATTTCTTTATACTAATGAAACGGTTTCTTGAAGGGGTGTGTTATAGTTCTAATGCAACCCAGCATTCCAGTTTAAAAAATAATCACTTTCTTTGTAGAGAATCTGATTTATTAATAATAAGATATAAATCTTTCAAAACAGCCATTCCATGAGCTACCATGAGAGGTCATTAAGCGATGATATGTGAAATCTGTAGTGAATTCAACATGTACATTCTCCCAATGAAGAAAAAACTTTACAAAGAGAAACCGCTGTTACCATGGAAATCAGTTTTTTATTCTTATAATCAAATACTATAATTCAACAGTTTTATATTTTATCATAATTTCTGATTTCATTACATCATTTGAAATAACTTCATGAGATTGCTCCATCCTTTATGAAAAACTTGAGATCGTCTAATATTCGTTTTTTCCTAAAATTTTAGACGTGGTTGGTTTGTTTCATGGGACTCTGTTTTAAATAACAACAACAATAATAATACTTTAATCAAAAATTAATTGTTAATACATTTATTTATGAAAGTTGTTAATCAACTTATTAATAATAAATAATTATTAAATAAATGAAATAATAATAATAATGTGAAATACTTATTTTAAAATAATGCCACAGAAAAAGTATCTGGTCACTCTTACATTGCCTTACGATTATGAATTGGTTTTCATCTTATTTGAATCACTTTTATTGCTACAGGACACTATCAGATGTAATTCAGCACTGAAAATAACTTTGATGGGATTGTTATTGCACCTGGCCTTTTGGAGAGGATGAGATTGCTGGTGCCTATATGTCTACGGTGAGATACATCAGATGCTTGCAACATTGCAATGAAATTCTGTTCAATTCTCATTCGGACCATGTTTGCCTGACAATCAATATTACAAATGCTTATTATACCAAACAGAATTAACAATCAAACTAAATACTGTAGATTCAAATCCCGGCAGTTACCGCACATGAAAATGACCAAATGGCATTTATTTTTATATGAATGTTTCCTCCAGCACAGATCAATAAATCTTTCGGATTGTACCACCATAGATCTCCTTAGATTGTCATCCAGAAAACTGAACAGGAAATGACATGCAGTATATTTCAAAACATCAATGCGGGCAAAACAATTATTGATCAAAACGTCTTGGTTACGGATGTAACCTCAGTTCCCTGATGGAGGGAACGAGACGTTGTGTCGAGCCGACAGATGGGGTTCGTCCTTGAGAACCAATCGCTTCTGACTTCTTAGAAAAGGCCAATGAAATTGGCGAATGAAATTTGCATGCCAGACTCCGCCCCCGGATATCCGGGTATAAAAGGGAGACGGCGTGCCTCATTCATTCACCTTAGTTCTGAGGAGCCTGAGACCTCTCACAACTGCAGCAGTGGGCAGCACGTGTTGTGGCAAGAAGGACACAGCGTCTCATTCCCTCCATCAGGGAACTGAGGTTACATCCGTAACCAAGACGTTCCCTTTCTGTCGGTCTCTCGACGTTGTGTCGAGCCAACAGATGGGGTTCCTATGGAAAATGCCACAACACTGTGCCCTGTCACAATCTCTAGCGAAGCGATGGTGACCGGCATGGGCGTGTCAGCCGTGAGCGCTACCACGAAATTGTAACCTGCCAGTGGGTAGGTAGGGGGTCCCAGAGCTTTTCTTGAAAGGTGGGAAGGCCGCTGCCTTCAGCCTCACAGGCGGCGGCCTTGTTTCTCTAACAGCGAGAAGCCGCCCGGTACCGTAAGGCCACTGGGTAAGCGCTACTTCCTCAAATGGGGGATGCCCTACAGAGAGTTTCAGGGGGCCTGCTGACTGCTTGAAATATTCCAGGCAGTTCAACACTGACTGAGTGCGCTCTGTAGTCAGTCACGCTTTAATGGAGACAGAGTTGAGTTCCATACCAAGAAAGAAGTTGCTCTGCACAGGGGAGAGCTTGCTCTTTTCTCGGTTGACCTGTGGTCCCAATCGATCTAGGTGCCGAAGCACTAGGTCCCTGTGTGTACATAATAGATCTCGCGAGTGTGTCAAAAATGAGCCAGTCGTCGAAATAGTTTAGTGCCCGCACACCTCTCTCACTGAGGGGAGTGAGGGCGGCTTCCACGATCTTCGTGAAGACATGTGGGGACAGGGACAGACCGAAAGGGAGGACTCTGTACTGATATGCCCGACCCTCGAAAGCAAACCGTAGGAACGGGCGATGACGAGGGAGAATCGAGACATGAAAATAAGCGTCCTTCAGATCGATTGCCATGAATCAATCTTGCGCTTCTGCGTCAGCATCCTGAACGGCAGCTTGAGCCTGTTCAGGGTACGCAGATCTAGCAACCCCCTTTTTGGGGACGATGAAGTACGGACTGTAGAACCCGTTGAACATCTCGGCTAGAGGGACAAGCACAATCGCTTCCTCTCCAGAGGGGTGGCGACCTCGGCGCGAAGCACGGGAGCATCCTTGCCTCTGACTGAGGTTGAGAGGATGCCCCAAAACTTGGGCGGGCGTCTGGGGAGTTGGACCGCGTAGCCGAGACGGATCATATCCCATAGTCACCGTGACGGTTTGGGAAGCTCTTGTCAGGCTCCCAGGGACCAAGACAGGGAGGCTAGGGGTACGCTCTGCTTCATCGACCTCCCGGGGGGTGGTTCGATGGATGGCAGTACGGATCCCTCATCCTGGGGGGGGGGGGGGGGGGGGGGGTTCCGGAGAGGAGATCGGCTCTGCTGTTTTACCTGCCTGGCAATAATGTAGCACAGTGCACCGTCGATTGAGAGTGCTTAGGCTGATGATTATCCTCGACATTGGGTCTCTCCATGACGCAACGTCGAGTTGCCGAACACCATCGTGTAGAGGGTGAGAGCGGCTGTGATAAACACCCAGAGAGAGGGAAAACTCTTAGAAGTGGGCTGTTGGGACGGGGCAGGAACCGTCCCGGATCAACCAACCAGCGATGGAATGGGCCCGAAGGTATTCTTGATCTCCCTGGGGCTTCCCATGAGGGCCGCTTCGGCTTCCTCCGCGGCTGCTGACGGGGTGGTGGTCTCCTCTTCGATGTCTTCTTCCGGGCGGCCGCCTGAGTGGGGGGCGCCGAAACCGGAAGGCGTCGAAGAGGACCAGGGCTGCAGGGAAGCAGATGGTGCACGGGATCTCGACGGCCAGAGGGCGGCCGAATCGCGGCGGAGGAGGATATGCTTGATATCCTCTGTCTGAGAACTGCGGCTCGACAGTATCACCGAACAGCCCCCCCTTGCGAGATGGGTGCGTCAAGAAAGCGGACTTTCTCGGCATTACTCATCTGTGCAAGGTTCAGCCAGAGGTGTCTCTCCTGGACCAAAAGTGTGGACATCGCCCGACCCAGGGCCCGCGCGGTCACCGTGGTCGCCCATAGAGCGAGGTCGGTGACGGCGTGGAGTTCCTGCATAAGTGCTGGGTCGGTCTTACCCTCGTGGAGCTCTCTCAACGCCTTGGCCTGCAGGATGGCCATAGCGTGGAGAGAGGGGACAGTTTGGCCCGCAGCAGAGTAAGCTCTCGATACCTAAGATGCCGAAAAAACCTACATGCTTTGGATGGGAGTCTAGGTCGAGCCCCTGGGGGACATCGACGTATCCTCTAGCTGCTCCACCATCGAGGGAAGAAAGGGCGATGGAACTAGTTGACGTGCATGCGCCGAAAGGGGGCGTTCCAGGTCGCACTAAGTTCCTCATGCACTTCCGGGAAAACACGGCACTGGGGGCGAGTGCGGCTTGGAGCCGCTCTCAAACCCGAGGTACCATGTATCCAGCCGCGAGCGTTGGGAGAGGCAGTGCGGTGCACTGCAACCCAATGCCTGCGGCCCGGGAAAGTATGGCTGACATTTCGACGTCCGCTTCTTCCTGGGCTCGACCCCCCGAGGGAGGGAGCTTCGAGGAATCGTTGGAGTCAGATGCCAGTAAGTCACCCTCCGATGCTGCAACGGACATCTCATCATCACGTACCGTTTCCGAATATGTGGTTGAGGAACAAGACGGTGGGACCGTCTCATGGGGAACGGTCAGACGAGCGAGACGAGGTGCGAACGGTCCGCGAGCCGGTTGACAAATTACCGCTCTCTGTAATCCTCATATTAACCGCCGAGATGCCAAGGGGAAGTCGCCGCAGGAAGGGACAGTCCGCTGCACCACATGGAAGAACCGGCAGTCTTGTAGTTACTATCTTGTAGCAAAGTCTGTTGATCATAAGCGAAGGCTCCGAAGAACAAAAGGTGAATGAATGAGGCACGCCGTCTCCCTTTTATACCCGGATATCCGGGGGCGGAGTCCGGCATGCAAATTTAATTTGCCAATTTCATTGGCCTTTTCTAAGAAGTCGGAAGCGATTGGTTCTCAAGGACGAACCCCATCTGTCGGCTCGACACAATGTCGAGAGACCGACAGAAAGGGAACATGTTTTTTTTCTTGCTCCTTCAAATGATCTTGATTTTTTTCCATGGTTAACATGACATTGCACAATATCTTGAAATGTATATGTTAGATTTGGTTTAAAGGAACAGCTCACCCGTAAAGATGTATGCATGTTGTCATTTTGTTCCACTGAATGTAAGGAAAACATCTAATGAATCTCTACATTCTCTAAATAAAAGTCATCATAAATCAAGAGAAAATATGTCAAGCCTTTGGAGCCATACAACCTGTTTTTGTGCGAGTACAGACTGAAATGTAAATGATAAGCTTCTCTAATTAAGCTCTGAAATCTAATTCAACAACAATGGGACAGCAGTATGGTCGACTTCATGCAGTGCCTCGCGGACTGATCAGCGTATGACATGAAAGTACAGGGTATGACATCAGAGTCGTCAAGTCTGTCCCAAAAATGCACTCCCATGTGCCCTTGTGGACTCTGCACTTTCTGACGTCACCAAGTGTGGACTCAGAGGAGGTCAACAAGACCGGAGTGTGCCATTTGGGACAGGGTCACTGTCACGTCTTCAGTGCAACACACGACAACTGTTTAGTGTTTAAAGATAGAAATGTTGAACATCCCATTGTATTCACTGATGCAAACGACAAAATGCTGATTTAGATGAAATATGTGTAATTTACGTGATTCGTGTAATTTATAATTATCTGTCAATTCAGCATTTTATTTTGGGATAAGGTGAAGAATAATTGTGTGCATATTGTAAATTATTTGAATGGTTATCAAGTTAATACACTAAATTAAAAGAAGATTAAATCATCATCCAGGGCTGTGTGGCTTTAAAAGGGTGTCTATAGGTTGTGGTTAAAATAAAATAAAAAAATATTTGCAAATAAATGCGTTGAACAATAAATGCCACAACCTTTGTATGGTCTGTGCTCAAAATTTAAAGTCATATATTTCATATGTTAAATCATATGTTTTGACAATCACAATACACTTGTAAGGAAAGGTTTATGTATTTTCGTTTTTATGACATTCCTACATCCCAAACACACCTACAACTAATAGAATTGGGTGCGTTAGATTTGATGTGTGTGTGCAAATACTCAAAAATTGACAATAGTCGATTGTATTGGGGGCACAGGGGGACCCCCGAATACAATTCTGCTTAGGGCCCTGTAAAGGCTTGGGCCGGCCCTGGGGCGTCAGTGAATTGGACCAGCCTTTATAAAAATCACAGATGAGAGTTATTTCTTCAAGAGGTCAGTTAGATGGAACAGAGCCAGAAATCCCACAAATGTCTCCAACAGAGTTTTAGAAGAGATCTGAATGATACAAAAAGAAACAATTTTTGTTTCCTCTCATCTAATCTCCTAAACTATGAAAGCAATTTTTTTTATCTTTTATCTTTAACTTATAACCAATTTTCACTTTTAGGTGAACTATCCCTTTAATTCCTGCAACCATTGTTACTATCCCCAGGTCAGATAGTATTTGGGGATGTTGAGAAAACATACAGTAGGCTACTGGGGTATTTAATAAAATGACAGGAGACCTAGTTATTTCTTGGGGGAAGATAAGCGCAGAGGCAGTCATGGGTGGTTTGAATGAATCCCGGTCACAGAGCTAAATTGAGGCTGATTCCACACTTTGATGAGACCACAGCGAGGTCAGCGTGCATATGTGTGTGTGCGTCCGAGAAAATGAAGGCAGGGAAGTGCGGTTGCTACGTGGCGTGGTCACATCCAGACAGAGGGCGGCACGTCTGTAATATGCGGTGAAAATGCTGATGAGCTGCATGAGGTCCTGCTGTGGCCGTACGGAGAGAGAGAGAGAGAGAGGGAGAGAGAGCGATGGAAATGTTGGGATGCTCACTCGCGGCGACCCCAGAGCAGAGACGTAATGGATCCACAGTGCTGGTGAGAGATGACCATCGAAACCTCAGCCGATGCAGTGCAGGCATCTCATTTCCAGTCTCAAGTTCCCAAAGGGCCACATGAAAGATAATGCAGGTTTGTGTTGTTGTGGATGAAATTATTTCATGTGATGCCCTTCAACTGATGGTCAGGGTGGTAATTTTTACCCAAGGTGGCAGCGCCATTGATATCTTGGGATTTATTGGTAGCTGTGCTATTTATCTCCACCAGCAGTCTATGGGATGATGGGTTTTAAAGCGCTTCTATCAGGTTCCTTTTATCTTGTAATGTTGTGTAATAAGGCATGATGTTCCTTTGGCCGACCTACAGTATCAGATATGTAAGCCATTCTCAGACATATTTTATTGCCTCCATATGGAAGAATGTTTTCTGACATTCTACTGTAGTATAAAGTGAAAGCATCAGTAATAATTTAAATCACAGTTTTTGATTTGAAATGTAAGGAGAAGGTGAGTTGGAACAAAGTACATGTTTGAGAGACGCATTCAGCATCATTGTTGTCTCAATTCCATTAGGTGTTGAAGAAAGCGTAAGAATACTTGAAGACAATTTGGTTCCTGTATACACATGTTAAGGTGTGGTTGAGATGCACCTGGCAGTAAAATACGTCTGTGACCACTCATGGTCGGATTTTGAGGGGAGAGTCTCTGATTTTAACCACATATCACTGTGTAAATATATTTATTGCATTTTGATAAAGCACATAGAAAGACATTTATTTTTAATTTAATCTCAAGTGATGTGATGTTTTGGAGCAAATAACCACGACTACAACAATGAAGGAACGCTATCTTTGGGATCACTGGGTTCAACAAACATTGACAGATAATCAAAATCCATTTATATTTAAAGGGATCACATATTAAGGAGTAACTATTACAATGTCCTTAAAATTACATTTCATGCAACGTGTAAAGTTGCTGTTTGTGAATGTAAGCAGTCTAGTATGCCTAGTTGTAAAGCCGAAAGTGAACGAGTAACAAAGTTATTGGCCATTTCTCAATATGCGTTCTTCAGCGGTTCCAATGCTCAATAACACAAGAACAGAGAATGCATGAAAGTACCCGGATGTGTTCTCAATATCAAGGATGCATGGAATGTAGCTTTGCGTGCGTTCCAGAAGTCCCAGAAGTCCCTGCGGCGCGTCCATCCAAGTTCGTTCCTCCAAGGCTGCCTCGCAAAACCGGTCTCTGCGAGGACACAAGTTCATTCTTTGCGTTCTAGGAATTGAGAAACGGCCATTGGCTTGGGAAAATAGAGTAGACTCTGAATCAAGCGAACGACTCGACTGTTTTAGTAATTTCTCAGATTTGCGTCACTCCGTGTAATGCCCGCCTACATTCCATTTGCGACACTGTACGCGGTAGACCAATCACAGCAGACTAGACCATCTGACCAATCAGATCAGAGTAGGCTGACAGAAAGGAAGGGATTAGACAGATGAATCGCCGAACGAATCATTTGAGAGTCAGTCAACAAGTTAGGTATTAATAATTGCCTATTGTTAGAAAATGAAAGTGCTTTTACACCGTGTATGTACGTAAACTTGTTGTTGGACACTCTATAAACCAAAGTAGGACCTAAAAAATCATAAAATATTTATATATTGTCTCTCATTTTAAATTGAAGGTCTCTTCCCTTTCAACACTTCTGGTAAGGTAAAAGAACACCAACTTTGACACTACACATTTGTTTTTGAGGACCTGCCAATTCCTATTTCCTACATACCTCCTGTGCAACATCTCACCATCCGTTCTCATGCATCTTTTGTCGCAGCCGTGACAGCCAGCCCTGGAAATCACCTCTAAAACACATAAATAATCAACAAATTGTTCCTAAAATCCCTGCTGCAGTAAAACTGCAATAAAGTCATACGGCCCTTTGAAGGAGGTCATTAAAACTTGACAGAATGATAAATCCTTCTTCAGTAAAATTGGTGTAGGTAAAATACAACCTTTCAATTATTGAGAATCCTTTCCTAAGGGATGTCTTGTGCTAATCATCGCGACAGTCATTTTCCATCGTGATCAATCATCTTCTTACCTGCAGGCAGGTGCTACTTTGTTTTTGCTTTACAAGACAAGACATACTTCATTTTAAAGGCTTGCACATAGAGGTGAATATCAAGAACGTGACAGCATTACAGGACAAACGTACTGTATGTAGACACCAACAGTCTGGCCTTTATCAGTTCTGCTAACAAGGGTTAACATCTCGGCCATTAACGTGTGATTACGACCAATACAACAACACTAATGAAAATAAATTAGCAAGCAAATAAAATTAGAGGCTGATAATGGATGAGAGGGCTCTTGAGTGAATGTAGTCTATGAGGCATGGCCTTAACAATGACCCCAGGCAGATCCTGATCTTACACGTAGCTGCAGTACTGTGAGTGTCATTCTTTCTGGTGAAAGTACAAATTTCCTGCATGTCCTTTTAAAGGGACAGTTCACCCCAAAAATGTAAATTCTGTTGTGACATTAAAAATTATGTTATTAAATAAAAAAAGATGAAAAATCCAACATCCATATTTTTGGTAAATGTAATATAAATATTTCAGTTACTTTTGTTACTAACATTTACTCAATTTTAACAATATATTTCATTGATTTCACAGCTTTAAAATTTACCATATTTTTTTGAGTGTAAATTGTTTACCACAATAACCTTTTAGAGTGCAGTATTCAGAATAACAGTTAAACTTTTTAGAATGCAGTATTCAGAATAAAACTGATAATAATAATAAGAAGAAGGATGATGATGATGATTATTATTATGTTATTCAATGAACAACTTTTTAAAATGTTTTAAGCATCAAAGTATATTTTGGGGTCACTAAGTAGGCATTGTGCTGTGTGCTATAGTCCATGTGTAGTTGTATGTGTTGCGGTGGTTATGTCTGGACTTCCAGTCGTGGTGAGATGGCTCAGTGCACATGGACACAGTGATGAATGAGAGAGATGCATTGTGGGAGGCTATAAATCAATATCTCCCTCTCTCTCTTCCTCTCTGTCTTGTTGGAGGAGAGCAGTCAGATGAAAATCTCATGGCTAAACGGACACTGGAAGAACAGCCCACACCCAGGACAACGTTCACTTTCTGTTCTTACTCCCCCCCTCTCTCTCTCTCAGTCTAACGTACTTCAGAAAATCAGTTTATGCTCCTCTACCTCTTCCCTTAAAGGAACAGTTCACCTCTTAAAGACAAATCTGTCATCATTTGTTCAACTTGATGTGGCTCCGTATGACTTTCTTCTACGGAAACAAAAAGCGTATTTTGTGGGACAGCTTGAAGAATTCTTTGGGCACTCTATTATTATGAAAGTAAATGTACTGGGGCTACTTTCATGGTGTTTGATAACCTTGGTCCCCATTCACTTATATTTTAAGAATAAAAGCAGACAGATATTCTTTAAAAAAATCCCTTTTTCGGTTAATGAATGAGAGAACATCATACAGGTTTGGAAGAAATAATAGTAACATTTTTTTTATAACATGTATATATCAATATCACCAATAATTGTAAAATACTTCTAAAGAAAAGACTCAAGTCAACAATTTATAGATAGGCCAACGGGATTGTGCGATCTCACAAGTAAGTGAAAGTGAAAGTATGTGAAAAACGATCTTTTTAAAACAGAAATGTTGTCCTCAATACATGCTCTGCCAATTTACGCTGTAAATATTTATTTAATATTTATTTCTTACTAGTGCAATTAAATGTCTGAATGTGTATTTATTTTTCAATAAAACATTCAAATATGTGTGCCAAATAGTATTTACACGTTTTCAACAACTAATTCATTATTATAATTATTCATCTTAAATATCTTAATAATTATAAATAAATTCTACTCCTTAACCTCAAAAAACGCATTTTTCTCCCTTTGCCTCACATTATATATACTGTCAGCTCTCAGACTGTTTTTGACAAATTGAAAGTGCATTATGACAGCCATCAAGAAGCAAATTGCAGCTGTTGTACCTGGAGGTCGCAAACAGTGAAGTCTTGATCTGCATTTTTACCACACTTCAAGAAAACAAAGCACTCAAATGAACTCAGTCGGTCGGGGTCTCCTGCACACAGAACTTCACCTCTAAATACATCAGTCAGACAGCATGAATCATTCATTTATTGCTTTGAACCTCATTTCTTTCCCACTGTGTTGTCTCTCGACCTGTTGAAAAGCTAAGCTCCCACTTTGTCTACATCTGTATTTCCAGAGGGAATATTGGCATTGAAATGGCCTAATAAGCTAATAACACAGTATGTGTGCATGTGTGTGCAATGGAGATCTATACTAATCGTCAACAGGACCCCCGGAATCCTTTTCAAAATCACATCGAGTCTTGTTCTGTTTTTCTCAATGTGTCTGCTTCTATTAGAGCTGTAACATCTGCCTTACCACTGAAAAATATACCCGGATTGCCTCTCGCGGTAGTGCTAAATAAGAAATGAGATCTTGAAAGAGAATTTTATTTCAAATTAACTCTAGTATCTGATTTGCCTTATTTAATTTTGATTGGATCTTTTGATTTGATTCTTAAAGCTTTAAAAGAGTGAAATGGTCTTATTTTTATCTCACAGCTAAAGACAGATGGTAGTGAAATGCTTGAGACTGTTCTTGTGGTGCCATCAGCTACTTGTCGGAAGGTTTTTTTTTTTGCTCTAGAGTCATAATTCACAGGACATTTACTGTTCTGGTGAATGGTTGAAAAAATCGAACTGGTCATAAGCAAAGATAACAGCCAGAAAGGCCTGTCAAACGATTAATCTAATCGTTTGCAAAATAAAAGTTTTTGTTTACATAAAATATTTGTGTGTGTACTGTATATAATATTATGAATATATACATATACATACATCTATATATTTAAGAAATATTTACATTTTTATATACATTTTTATAGTTATATATATATATATTAGGGCTGTCAAACGATTAATCGTGATTAATCGCATCCTGATTAAAGTTTGTGTTTACGTAATATATAACTGTGTACTGTGCATAATAATTTTGTTATTTGACCCCTGACGAATGCCGCAGAGGAGGCGGGCCTGGTGGGACCGTCTAGTGCCCATGCTGCCTACTGGGTTCGTAGATGGCTCGTTGATTCCGTCACGCCTGGCGTGGCTGAAGAACCCAAGCGCAGGCAGCGGCAGCGACGGGGTTAACAAATACTTTATTTAACAAAAAACACAAAACAAAACCCTCGATGGGGGGGAAACAACACTATAACAAAAGACTATTAAAAGGATAAACAAAAACTTCCCACAATGGGGCAGAACGAGAACTAAAAATAATCAAAAAAACTCAAACTTACTAACACGGGCAAGACAAGGCAGGAACTCGAGGAACAAGCACACGAAAAACATCAGCACATACAATCAACGAGCACAGGACAATGAAACACGAGGGCAGTGGAGGCTGGTGCTAAAATATTTGGGGGGGGCGCAAACAAACTGAAAATCCAACTGTCAGTAATGTAGGACTTTAAATAGCCATTAATCAGGTGACGTATCATTATTACAGTCAATGTTAATACATGCAAATAAATGTACTATGAATCAATGAATTTGAATTGAATGTGTTCAAACCTGTCTGCTTGCAGCAAGGTGGCACAAACGAGGTGGCTTGTGAAGCAGAACCGTTCCATGGTGTGTTGGAGTATGGTGTCACAGACCTACAGAGTGAAGGACAAAAACAAAAGTGATGTAGTGATGACAAAATGTCAATTTCAAGTGCAACATTTAAAATGATCAGTTTTAAGTTATAGAGAGACGGAGACCAGTTTCAGTGTTTGAATCCCTGATTTATCCAAACTTCATACATATGGACTAGACAAACATGCCAAGTTTCATGAACTTCTGATGCTTAGGGCGCTAATAGCATTTTTTTATTATCAGCCATTTTCATATCAATCAGATAAAGTGGGCACACCACTAGAGGAAACCTAAGAATAACAAATCTATTTAGATCACAATTTAAAGACTATGAAAATGGTTAAATAGATTGAGTCGTAGTAAAATTTGCATTGCAAATAAATGTAGTATAGTTTCATAAAGTTTAATAAAGCCCAATATCAAAGGATCTACTCTTTACTACAATATTTAAGCAAAAAATTTATAAACTCAAAGACATGAGAACACATTTAGTACCCAAAGAGGGTAAATGAAACCATGCCGTTTAACTTGTTGTTAATATTTACTTTCCTTTTGATAGCTTCCTTTGATAGCTTTTCTATGAAAAACTGCAGAGTAACAAGGACCACAATAAACTTACCTCTGTTGCAATCCGTTCATGGACCTCTGGACTAATCAACCGCCGCCTCTTTGGTTGAGAAGCTCCTTCACTGCTTTGGTTAACCAGAGAATGGAGAGAATTTCTGCAAAGGATTAAGAAAATGTATGACTAATAACAATAATAATGATAACAAATTCAAAAGAAGGAATACAGCTGCTACCTGATCTTCTGTATGTCCTGCTGGAACTGCTGGATGCTCCCCTTAATGTGGACTGAATCTATGTCCTTCTTCTGGAGTTTGGCATAGAGGATGTTCACGTGTGGCATGATGTTGTGGAAAAGTTGCAGAAAAAAATTAAAATCCTGATCCTCCAGCAGCATGGCAAAGCCTCCTACCTCTCTGGTGGTAACAGGGTCAAAGTCACCTGAGTCTCGAATAGTTTCAAAACAGCGAATGAGACCCTCTCTGTGCTCAAACACTGTATTGATGGCACGGCTGTGGAAGTTCGAATCTAACACTGCTTGATGTTGGTAGTCTATGGGCAACTACTTTATCAAGAACATCTGTGCGCTTGGGTGATCTTGAAAAAAAGCTGGCAAATCCTCCAAGGTTAGAAAAAAAAATTCTAACTTTGGGTATGTGAGAAGTGGCCTTTTGCATTATAAGATTGAGCTGATGAGCATAGCAGTGGATGTAATGGGCATTTGGGTACACATCTTGAATCTTCCTTTGAACACCTGCAGTGGCACCTCTCATCACGCTGGCTCCATCATACACTTGGGAGATGAGTTTACTCTTCTGATTCTCTGGAAGGATGGACTCTTTTAGTGCTGTAGCGATGGAATCAGCTGTAGTTGAATGCAGATGAATAAAAGCAAAAAACCTCTCCTGTACGTTGCTTTTGCCATCAATGTAGCGCAGCACAAGCACAAGTTGGCACTGTGTGGCAATATCGGTGGTCTCGTCAGCCTGGATTGATAGAAAATCGCTGTTTTGTGCTTCTTGGATTATGTGTTCCCTCATAACAGACAACATACAGTCCAACAGCTCGTTCTGCACGGTTTTTGAAGTTCCCTTAAACACAGAGGCATTCTCGAGGTGCTCTTTCAAAACTCCATCAAGAGAAGCAACAAAGTCAACCAAGCCACGGAATATCCCGGGGTTATCTGAGCTCTCGCTCTCATTGAGGCCACGCAAAGCCAGCTCAAATGCGCCACAAAATTTTACACAGTCTATTATTCTAGACAGGATGTGTCGATTTTTTGTGACCTCTTCATTGTGCCAATCCTGTAGCCTTCATCTAGCTGTTCAGCAATGCTAAGCTTCCCAAAAAACTGGAGCCTCATGGCGTTGTCAAGATGGCTGCGGTAACTTTCATGTCTCTTGCACTTATCAGAGAGATGTTTTAAATCGCAAACCCCTGTTGTTGTCCACAACGTTTCGGTGCCAAGACTTTGAAACAGCAAACAGGGAAAACAATAAAAGGCATGACTTACATCGCATCCAGCTAGCCAACTCTGTTTTCCATAAGAAGTGCCGGAAAAGCACCGAGTGTAAGATCGACCGCGATCACTTGACTGCTGCTGAATTTGCAAGTTGGGTCGATCTGGTCCAAGCTCCTTGATCCGTATATTTTCTTCATCAGAACGCCTTTGGAATGGGTATTCTTGTAAAGATAAAACCGAATTTTCTTTCATCTCGAGATAATTTCGCTTGCTTCCACGTTAATCAGTACCTGTCAGTCAAATGACAATCTGCTGAGTGGTAATGAGAGGCGTTAAGAACGGTCCAGTCACATGAGGCCAAAAATATAAAAACAATATTGATTCGCTTACAACAAAAGTGGGAGGGTTTGGGGCGCAGAGTGCTGCGCTCAAGGACGATTTGAAACAAGCCAATTAGAGCTCAGCCTCAAATCACATGCTTTTCAAAAATGTTCGTGCCTACATACACACTCGTTTGTCCGGCGCCCCGCACGCACGTATGAACAAAATACAATTTTGATTTTTTGATTTTTTAATAAATGATAATATGACTAACGGTGGAATAGTACGACTAAATTATTTTATTACGTTATTAATTTGCAATATATATTAAACTTATTGTTGGCATATTAAAGTAGCTTTCTTCTCTGGCTAACTTTAAGGGGGCCCCCTATTGACCAGCCGCCACTGCATGAGGGCATTATATAGGTAGACAAACAAAGGATAATAATGAGGGACAGGTGAGGGTAATGGGACACGAGTGGAAAGCTATACAAGGAACGAGAGGGGCGGGGCCAATGACAAGACACGCGAAAACACATGGAATGTCTAAAGATAAAAATCCCATGGCTTTCTCACACTAAACCAAAGGCTTTGTCACGACTCTGCCACAAGACCAAGAAAACCATGACAAGATAAGGCAGAGTCGTGACACAGAAATAGGAACTGATTGATTGCAGTTGCATCATGTCACGCAGCATGCTAGTCGTTAGGTTCGGACACACTTTAAGTACTGCCTCTAAATCTATAAATATTCATCAGTTCTCAATTGAACACAAAGAAGGTATTTATGAATGACCCCCTACAGCACAGAAATCTATGCTCTCTGTGCCTCTGTTTCACTCTGATCTGATCTCCCCTCACTGAGTTGTAGGTAAAATCCCCCCGGTTCGACTGCGGCCAGCCAGGAAAAAAGCCTTCTAAGTGCTGCCACATGCTTGTCTGCTCAGTGGCTCTAATTTACCCTGACAGCACGTACAAGCTCAGACTGAACTTTAGATAAAATCCACATAACCCAAGGAGCGACTTTAATTGAAGGAGATGAAGGAGATCACTTTCCACCGCCTTGTCACTCCATGGCGTAATCGAGGCCATTTATCAAAAACTGTTTACATGGATACACTCTCACCTGGACAGGGAGAGTGGCAGAGGTGTGATTTTACCACCTGATACATCTCAGGGCAAGACTAAATGTTACTCCGCGAGGAGTATCACTACACTGCCTTTGTTTACAGGTTACAAGAACTTTTACAGTTATGCATTTGGCAGATGCTTTCACACAAAGTAAATGAGAGTGGCGAGCTGTGTCACTCCAGGACTCATCCAGAATGGCGTCAAGAGTTGTAGCAGAGCACCAAATGCCAGCGATGGTGTTTGTTCATTTGGTCACTCTTTATTTTAAAGTCCAGTTCTCTCTATTAACAAACGATTAATTATGACTTTTGCCTCAATAAACTCCTAATTTGGTTAGTATGATAGTTGTTAGGTTTAGGTATTGGGTAGGATTACGGATGTAGAATATGGTCGTGCAGAATAGGCCCTATGTGCTTTATAAGTGCTAATAAACAGCCAATAATCTAATAATATGCATGCTATAAGGCAACTTGTTAACAGTGAGGATTGGTCCCTATACTAAAGTGTTACCATTCATTTTTACAAACATTGGCACTAGGCTGTGTCTGTGACCTTCAACAAAACAAAACATTCAGTGACTTAATTAGTTTCATTGCTTTTTTATCTAATCAATAGTAAAATAGCTGTGTGGTACTCGGAAATGCACAAAAATTCAGATTTGTTCTAGATTTGTTTGGGATTAGCCAAAATAGAACAAAAACGTGTGTTTAATTGTGTCTAAAACTTAAGTCACTTATTAACTCAAGGTTTATTGACTAATCATACAAAGTCAATATCACATCAGATGTTATAAAATAAAAAAACAAAAAAGCTCATAAAAGTACTTTTTTGCAATCACATCTCGGATATTGTGGGCCTTTGTGTGTATTAATTTTGTTGACAGATTTCTAACAAACGTAACAGAAGAATCAAATAAGGAACAAGTGGTGAATGCTTTTAAAGCCAGAGGTTTTACATCCAATCACATGAATTATGTTAACACATGAATCAGACAATGTACCAGCAATTTAGTGTAATTCCCAGTGGTGGTCTTGAAATAAAATCCGAGACCACTAAATCTGAGTTCAAGACGAGACCGAGACAAGACCAAGACGTTTCACTGTGCCACTATGGTGTCTGTGTTGCTTGGCCTTACTACGCATATGGAATAACCATTTTATAAAAGCAATAAGCACGCTTCTTATCGTGCCTAAGAACGCCCCTTAGCTGTTATAAAATCCACTGTAACCCACTGCTTCGCGGAGCTTATTGCTTTTTCACGATTAATTGCATCCAGAATAAAAGTAATACATTACTATTAATGTTTAATATATGTCTGTGTACTTTTCATATAATTTTTTTATTTATAAACATACACATACTTCATACTACATATATTTATGAAAAATATAAAAATTAATAAACATTTGTATGTAATTGTAATTATTAGTAAACATAAATAAAACATTCCCTAAATATACATATATGTATGTGTATAAGTCCATCTGCAGCTTTATTAAATCAATGTCACACAGGGCAGCGTTTATACACAGCAGGTGGCAGTAGTGTAGGCGAGACAGAATCGTAAACAGGGACAGGTTAGGGTCGGGGCTAGCAGCAAACATACAAAGTCCAAGTTTTTTTTTTTTCTCCATTTATTCATCATTGGAGTTTTGGTTCCTCGCCACAGCAGTGCAGTGTTGGCTTGCTCACCGGGAGACTGCATTTATTTATTTATTCATTTATTTATTAGATATTATTTATTAGAATGATCTTGCTTGGTCTATAAACACCATGCACTGTGCTGTGTTTTACCTTTCTGTGTTTTTCTTATTTGCTCCTGTAAAGCTGCTTTGGAACAATGCACATTGTGAAAAGCGCTATATAAAAAAATTGAATTGAATTGAATTGAATCAACAAACAGGCAAGAGTTGCGCACCCATTGCCAACAAATGATGTTTAATTAACAGACTTCTGGAGGAGATGGAGCAGATAATCAGACCGGCTGATCCGCAATCACTGCATCTACCCTACAAGCTCAGGCGAGCTTTCCCATAAAAAGACAAGCTGTCTTACCTGCATTATCTCTACAAGTCTTCAGCATGTCAGAGACCCCAACCCCCGTTGGTAACGACAACCCTACCGTCAAGGATCTTTCGGCACCCTCAAGTGCGTGCCAGTACTCCAGCCCCGGTCTGGACGCAGAAACCGAGCCCGCCCGGCTCTCCGCTCTGCAACCTGTGCCTTGAAGCGCCGAGGCATGTCATCACCTCGCACTGCCGAGCGCCAACATCCTTCTCCAGCGTCCTCATACGCTTTGGTTCCCCCCACCATCCAAGCCCCCCACCATCACGAAGTGGACCGTCATGGGCCTACGGCAGGCCCTCGCTAAGCAGGATGTCCACTTCAGCCGGAGGTTGAATAAAGCGGAGTTATATGGACTATATGCTTTGCTCCATTCTGAGTTCTTCCGCCGAGGTTGGACTTCATCAGGTCGTTGCCACAGGTCTTCGGCGAGTCTAGGCCGTGCCCCAGACTCTCAAGCTGTGAGCGCCCAAGCAAATTTCCAACTCGCAGCTCCCGACGGCCCCACCTCGGCTGCTAACTCCATTGGCCGCTCCGTCAGAGTGAGCATGTTTCCTCCGCAGGCCCCGGATTATGTGCACTCCTTCCCCTCTGCATTCCCCAACCCAGCCCCATGGCCAGCGGCGCCACTGTCGACCACTAGCATGAGGCTGCCTCCGCTGGTGACTCAGGCCCCGGCCTACGGCTTACCCCCCTCCCTCAGGCCCCCGGACTACTTCCTCCCCCTCTCCCTCAGGCCCCCGGCATACTTCCCTCCTGCCACGGCCCATTCTCCTTCCCTCTGGCCCACTCCCTGGAAGCCTCATAGCATGAGGCTGCCTCCGCTAGCAGCTCCAGCGGCCACCATTCCCTCTCTCTTCCTCAGGCACGCCCTCACTTCTCGCTGGCCACATCAGCAGCCATGCCGGTCCCGCTCAACGCCCCGGCGCTGGAACCGCCTCCTATCTCGGGCAACATCAGGACACAGATTCGGCAGGTGCGGATATCTATGTTTTTTCACTCCTTTCGCCACTCTCACCCCCGTCAACAGACCACCAAATCACCTACATCAACCTCTCCTTCACCCTTAAAAATGCATCACATAGTCACTCTAGCACTGAATTCACAGTTGCTTTTTCACGATACACCGATGTAATTCGCACGGTTTTCCCTCACAGGAGGCGCGAGCTCTGTGGTTATCTCGCCATAGTCTGTAGTAACATAACCTAAGCAAGCACCTCTCCAGCAGGAGCCTGCATCTCCATTACAATAACCCCAGCAGACACTGCTCCAGCAAAAGCCTGCATCTCCTCTCCGCTTCCCCAGCAGCACCGCTTCAGCAGGAGCCCCTATCTCTATTACTGCAGACTCAGGCAGGAACCAGTGAGCTCGGGGCCCGCTTCCCGGACAGCATGCCAAATACGCATACCTTTCTACCATCGCTCTAATGTTATTATCTGCATAGATGAACTTGTGAAAACATAGACGTATGACTCAGTTTCACTTAGTATGCAGTCATGTCCGGCATTTTTTAGCGCTGGTTCTGCGCCATCTATCAGTTTCAACCGATCTCCAAATCCATATATCCACTGTTTACATAACATCCATCACTGAAATGCCGTGAACAAACAAATACACATCCACTTCTTTCACTATCTCAAGTGTAACGAGCCGAAAGCCCACAGCGCAGCCTATCTTGTTGGTTTACGTGTGGGCGGGCTATTTCTTTCGCTTTTCTGGGAGAATTGCCCAATAAGGGACTAGGAAAAGTTGTTACGAAACGGATTTTCATGTTTGAAAAAAACTTTCCTGAAACCTATATGAACACAGAAATACTACGTCATACGTCCAACTCATTTTTTTGAGAGGTTGACCATGTCAAGCATGAAAAGACAGCACGTTTAACATTGTAAATAAGTCAGAATGTATGAAACACCATTGCACGGCTGTTTTAAATAGTGTGTGTATAGTGTGTGTGTAATGCACTGTAGGTGTGGGTGCCCAATCAGTCCCAGGAATGAGGGCCCATGGGAATTGGAGTCCAAATAAGAAACAGTCAATATTCCGGTGAAGGCTCCCTCTGGTGGTCTGGAGGAGTTGAAGAGAGAGCTTCACCGGTAACGGTATGTTTTTGCTTATAAATACAAAACCAATATACACTGTACACAGACATATTATGTATACACAAATATTTATTCTGCATGCGATCAATCATTTGAAAGCCCAATTAAAAATGTAACATAATTGTGTTTTAAATCTAAATCAATTTAAATGTTAAATATATGATTGTGTTTTAAATCAATTTAAATATATATATATACATATATGTTTTCATATTCCTGTCAGGACGCTATGTATCACAGTTTATAAACAGCTGTTCTGGTAAATAAGCTACATGAACAGTACACATCTGATAGACGGAAAAAAAAAAGAAGTTTTATAGCGACAGCATATTGTTAACCATTCTTTATTAGCGAAAGCAGGTGCATTTTGAGCGAAAGGCCTAATTATCCTTTATCATTACCATGTGCAAACAGAAGCTGGCATGAAGATTGCAGAGAAAGGCCCGTCTCTCACCAGCGAGTCACCTGTTTGTCTGAATGTAGCTATTATGAGTGCAGTCTGCTGTTCAAATTTGATTTCTCATCACCTGCAGTGCAGAGGCGGCTTGTCGGCTATGCATTAGTCCCATCAGGAGAGGCCTTATCACAGAGCCTAGGGCATTCTGGAAAAAATCATCTGTGTTGCATCTCCAGGGGGGCCTGTATTTACCACGCCTGCTGGGCAGAAACAAATTGCTAACTTTTTTGTAAGGTTCCCACATGACTTTACTGCCGTGCCAGCAATGCAGAAGAAAATTAAGCGGGTACAGAAGAGCGCTGAGTGTCTTTAAAGCCGCAGGTGCTAACAAAAGCGCACAGGTGGTGTGGACACCTGGATTACAACGTTCACTCTCCTCGAAGCTGGAGGAGGAAGAGGCGGACGGATGGGTAAGAAAGCGTATAATCACGGGCAATGCTGTGAAGCTCCGTGGCGACCAGTAAGGACGAGATGGGCCTTGGTGTCTCTTGACCTAACACCAATTTCATTTCATTACAGTGAGGAACCATCTCCTGACATTAAAGTTGACACAGTCAGTCAGTTTTATGTTGATCTACTGATCTTTTTCCTTGTTATGCCTTTAGATTTTATGACGTGCTGGCATTGCAGCTTGCAGTTTATAGCCCAAACAGAAGATGATGGATTTGCTAATAGTTTTTCCATTTCAGTTCACACCTTTAACACTTGAAGCCAGTGCAAGCATTTTTGGTGATATTAAAAAAGAAATTGCCCCGCAGAATATGTTCCTTTATATACTGTATATATGAATGCACAATTTACCAAACGAATGAAAAAAACATGAAAATCTAAAAAAAAATTTCTTCATTTGTTCTTTTCTAATCTCCACTAGAATACGGATAGGTGTCTTTTGGGGAAGAAGCTGAGACTTCGTCCAGATTCAGAACAATGAGTATTTGTTGTCTTTGAATCTATACACGCATAACAGCGTCCCCTACCAAACAACAGTAAAACATGGAAAGCCAGAAAACAACTGTCAATTGCAGGGAATTGTTGAGTCATAAATAACAGAAAATCTTATCAATATCAGGGAAAGAGTTAAATAAAAACATGCATGCACCATTAATATTGCAATATCCCTGCAGAAGCCTCAATTAGCCCATTATTCCGGGTCCTGCAGAAAGAATCATTCTTGTATCAGCACCAGAAATCTAAAATCCATATTCTCCGTGATGTAACTCAGACACGTGTCAATTCATATGAGCCGCCAGCAATTAATCTGCAACGATTGCAGTCTGTCATCCGAGAAAAGTGTGTTGGATTTCACTCCCAAGAGTGCAAGAATAACCTTTTCCAGACGCTTTGAAGGACCAAACAAGTCATTGCCGTACACAGCATGAATATGAAGGTAAATTGGGTTTTGGGACAAAGGTACACAGTAGATTTCATTATAATCCCAGAGGAAACCTGATACACCTGTTCCTGCAGCGCTACGGGAGGTGCCGGCAACATGGCCGCAATATTAATCAAAATTGACAAGCGGTTTCTTGGCCAAGGTGATGATTTCTCGGGCAGCAAAGCCCTGACATGCCTAATCTATATTGAACCAATGAGATTTATGACAGGGAATCCTGGGACGTTGTGGCATTGAGCGGAGTGAAAGGTGCGATCATTAGGTCTCACAATGCAGTCCAGGCGAAAGTATAGTCATGTGATGAGATTGGTGTGAGGGGAATGTTTTATGAACCAAAGAGAGCACACATCACTCCTCTCTTCATTAAGTTACATTGGCTCCCTATAGTCGCTCGCATCAAATGCAAAACTCTGCTCTTGGCCTACAAGACCACCACTGGTTCGGCACCCCCATATCTTCACTTGCTAAGGCATACTTATGTACCCGCCAGATCCCTACGCTCTGCAAACGAACGATGTCTTGTAGTGCCATCCCAAAAAGGTAAAAAATCACTCTCACGTACCTTCTCTAG
Organism: Triplophysa rosa; assembly: GCF_024868665.1. Classification (NCBI taxonomy): domain Eukaryota; kingdom Metazoa; phylum Chordata; class Actinopteri; order Cypriniformes; family Nemacheilidae; genus Triplophysa; species Triplophysa rosa. The sequence continues at coordinate 6,545,712 of NC_079901.1, forward strand.
ATCGGTTCCACATTTTGTGGAATGATCTGCCCGCTGCTACAAGAGCAGCAGATTCTGTAGCCATCTTTAAGAATCGGTTGAAAACACGTCTTTTCCATCAGCACCTGACCGATTAGTTCTGACTTCCATCTCTTTTCTACTCTTTCTATCCTTAAAAAAAACTAGCTTTGTATACTGTGGTAGGCTATATGAGATAAGTTTATGCGCTTATGCTTTTTGTTGTCCTTATGTTGTTCCAATTGCTTCCATTGTTTACCTCATTTGTAAGTCACTTTGGATAAAAGCGTCTGCTAAATGACTAAATGTAAATGTTATGAAGAGAACCGGATGAAAGCTAATGCACAGGTTACATCATGACTGGAAATAATGAGCAGGGTGATCTCGTTCATAGAATGCAGATTTATATTTTTGCATGTTTGGGTAGATGCTGTGACGCACAACATCCAACATCATCAACATGCTGATCTCACAAATAATGTATTTACTATCAATATATTAAACCATCTGTTTATATTTTACAAAAAAATTAAAGCCCAGTCTCTGCATGAGTTTTCTATTTTAATAGAAGGAAAAAGGAACGTGTTATGGATGTGACAAAACGACATGTTTTGAGAGATAGCATACTTTGGATGATTTCTATGAATTAAAGCTTGCAAACCAAAAACAAACTCACTCATTATAGATGGTATGCAACTTCAAAGAACATAAAATCGTTAATTAACTTAATTTTGCATGTGCCCATTTATGAGGAATAAGGACGGTTATGGATGTGAAACTTTTGTAATGGATGTGACAATTCACATACCTGACTATAGAAAACTATGCTTTAAAGTCCCCATGAACCGGAAGTTGCAGTGTATTTTACTTGCGTATTTTGACGCATTTCCGAGTGAAATAGAATTTCGAATGAAAAAAAATAGTGGCCGTGGCTTGCGTTTTTCACTGCAAATTGATTGAATGTATAAAAACAGCCATTGAAATGGAACTAGCAGCAGACTGACAGTTGAAGGGGAGGAGTTAACGGATGCTCCGCCCAAGCCATGTAACTTACATCATTTGAGATAGATCAACCTGAAGATTATGAGGGCACATACATTTTTAAAGCGGCCCTAACGCACGCGGTTTCTGACAATCATATTAATCTTGAGTACCTGTAGAGTAGTATTGCATACTTTGTATCTTCGAAGAGTATTTAGGTTGATCACATTTATAAAAGATAGATACAGCTGTACGATTATTTCCGAAAGCATACAGCTGAACTAAAGCACGTGCGCACCCATTGCCAACAAAACACAGACATCAGTTTCACTCACCGCATGCGGTTCATGTCCGGCATCTTTTAGCGCTGGGACGGCTCCATATATCAGTTTCAAACGATCTCCAAATCCAGCGTTATATCCACCGTTTATATAACATTCATCACCCAAATGCAGTGAACAAACAAACACCTGAACTTCGCGAATGTATGCTCTCTCTCTCTCCTGCACACAAGTGAAAGTGACTTCTGTGCATGCTCCTTCTTCTGCTCTCCTTGCTGCCGCATGCTTTCCCGGGAGAATTGTTCAATAAGGGACTAAGAAAAATTGTTACAAAACAGTTTTATATGTTCGAAAAAATCTTTCTGAAACCTGTATGATCGCTGGGGGAGTGTAACGAGCAGAGAAATACTACGTAATATGCCAAACTCGTTTTTTGACAAGTTGACCATGTTAAGCAAGAGAAGACAGCACATTTAACATTCTAAAGAAGTCAGAATGCATGACACACCATTGCACCACCCCTTTAAAAGAGAATGACACGCACTGATAAGCTATTCACAATAAATGCTGCAATATTTCATGGAAAAATATGAATTCTCATTTTTTATTTCACTGAGATTTTAAAAGCATAAACTAAGGCTTTAGGAGCGGCAAATGGGTATTTAACCTACCAGATATTGCCATATGACCTATCAGTATGATGAAAACCTTTACAAAAAAAATGATTTTTTTCATCTCATGGTTGACATTTTCATGGAATTACCCAACTGCATTCCACTGGCAATTTTTTAGAAAATCTTTATTATGTACAGGACTTAAGTCAACAACTACAGTAGTTGTTAATGCAAACTCCTTCACAAATTCTGATAGCAGTCTGTCTTACTCCGCTATAGACGGTTTCATCTTAACAACATAAACACACGTTACTGTGCATGCACACTTTTGTAACCCCAACTGAACTTCCAGTACACATTCACAAACAATAGAGTACCTGTAGATTATTTCTGATAACAATCAAAAGAAACCGAGAAGAACCATTACTTAGCTAAACTTTTCTCTCCAATATTTTGAATTTAGACTCGCTATGTCAAAAACGGTTTGTTTAAATGCGTCAAATACAGGCCCCATTCAACAAATCATTTATTGAATACAATTATAATACAATAAAATACTAATATTAATTAATATTAACGTAAATTAGTTATATTATTGGACACTAGCCAAACACAAACCGGAAGTTAACTGGCAGTCAGGTGCGCGCACGTCCGATAAAACGATCTATTATTTGCTACCACATTGTGCATTGTGTTGCACATGCAGCTTTTCAAACAAACTGCTCAGTTAGCGTAACAAACTCTGATTCATTTTAGAGAATCAGTTCATTCAGATGACTCACTTTAATTAACTGGTTCCCTAAAATAAACAAATGAAAAAATATGTTTTATGTTTAATCCGTTCAATACTGATGTTGATATCTGTTGATCGTATAAAGTAGGTTGAATTTTATAGTTTAAGTTAATTTGAATGATGTGTTTGGTAGAAATGTTATTTATATAACTAGTACCCTTTTTAATAGCTTGACAATAGCTAGACCTTACAGTCTTCCTCAACACTGCAACAGAAAGGGATCACCGTAAATAAATGTTGATTGTCAAAATGTTTTTGCAATGTGCATTTTCCATACATCAACAACACAGTAAAAAAATCATACTTAAAGGGGTCATATGGCACGAATACGTGTTTTTCTGTGTCTTTGGTGTGTTATAAGTTACCCATGCATGTATTAGACACGTAAAATTGCAAAAATGAAAGTGTCGGAACAAAAGATGCATTCTATCTAAAAGCGAATGCTCACCCAGACCTGCCTGAAACGCCTCGTGTAACCACACCCCCACAAATCTACGTCATTTAGTGGTGTGATTTGACTAAGACCGCCCAAATGTATACGCAAGTAAGGTGGGCGTACCTGTCAGTACAATTGCTTTGGAACCTGATGTTCCAAATATGGTAAGAGGTGTTACATTACCGTCACACGCTTGCAGTATTCGACCAATCACTATGTACTGGTTAACTGGCCAATCATAGCACACCTCGCTTTTCAGAGCGATGAGCTTTGTAAAATAATGGCTGTCTCTCATTTTGTAAGGCTGCGTCCTCCCGAGGTCTCATTTGAAGGCTGCTACGTCATCGAGGCTGTCTCGTTTCATAAAATCAGTTAGGACTCTCCGGAGGCACCCTTCAAATGCGACCTTCTTTGACAGGAATTCGGAGGATATATGAGCTGTATCCTTCATTGCTAGAGATAACCCACAATTCTTTGCGTTGGCCAACGTCTGTTATTAAACGGCAACAGCTGCACATTCAATCAAATATGTGGTGTTTAAATGCTAACAGTTTACAATTTGTGTCACGTTTTTTAATCTTAGCAGGCATATGTAGTAAATAGGTTTACAAGTGTTTAGTGAATTTTAAAGTTTTGAAACAGTAAGGCAAACATTTTATATTTGTTTAACTCTTTTGGCATTGTTTAGGGTCGAAAGTAACCAACTTTTACCTCTTAAATCATGTAGAAATCATTTAAATTTATTTGACAGGTGTGGGAGTGCAACATGGTACTTCCTGTTTCCTTTTCTGCCAGTATGTCCTACGAAGGATGTCTCGTTTAATTCTAAGTCGAGAATCCTCACCTCCGTGAAGTTGGCACCCCGTATAAATAAAATGTCACCAAAACTATACCATTCGTTTGTGCTGATTTGTGCCGCAAAAATGACCGTTTGTGCTGGTTTGACGTTCAAGTTATTAAACATACTTTTTCTTGGCTGTGTGATGTGCTCGATTTGTGCTGGTTTGTGCCGTTAAAAAGACCACTGTATGTTTTTCCCTGGCTTGGAAATAATAAATAGTATTTGCGGCAGTGACGTCACTCTCCACCCCATGTCGTCCAAATCGTATAAAACTGGTGCCGTTCGTTTGTGCTTGATTTGTGCTTGTTTGTGCCATTAAAACAAACTCTGTAACTACTTTCCTTACCGAGATGGTCTATAACAAGAAGAATTTTGGGGCAGTAACGTCACTTTCCACCCCATGTCGTTTAAATCGCCTGAACAGGTGGCATTCGTTTGTACTCGAGTTGTGCCGTTAAAATGACTATTTACATTTAGTCATTTAGCAGACGCTTTTATCCAAAGCGACGTACAGATGAGGGAAACAATGGAAGCAATTGCAACAAAATAAGGACAAAAAAAGCATAAGTGCAATAAAAGAAAATTGGTCTCATATAGCCTATCACAGTATACAGAGCTAAGGTTTTTTTTTTGAAAGAGTAGAAAAGAGATAGAAGTCAGAACTGATCGGTCAGGTGCTGATGGACGAGATGTGTTTTCAGACGGTTCTTAAAGATGGCTACAGAATCTACTGATCTTGTAGCAGCGGGCAGGTCATTCCATAAATGTGGAACCGATCGCGAGAAGGTACGTGAGAGTGATTATTTACCTTTTTGGGATGGCACCACAAGACGTCGTTTGTTTGCAGAGCATTGGGATCTGGCGGGTATATAAGTCTGCATTAGCAAGTGAAGGTAAGGGGGTGCCAAATCAATGGTGGTCTTGTAGGCAGAATCTTGAATAAGAGCAGAATCTTGAATTTGATTCGAGCGACTATAGGGAGCCAATGTAACTTAGTGAAGATAGGAGTGACATGCACTCTCTTCGCTTCATTGAAGACCACTCTTGCCACTCTTAAAATGACCCTTGAATGTTTTTCCCTGGCTTGGAAATAAGACATATTATTTGCGGCAGTGACGTCACTCTCCACCCCATGTCGTCCAAATCGCCCCAAACAGGTGGCGTTCGCGTGTGCTCTTTTGTGCCGTAAAAAGAAACATCATAATATCTTCTGATCTTTAGAAATTAGCTATGTTAGACTTATGTTAGACGATCGCAGAGCGATCGGCGTATTACACCAAAGTACTGCGAGAGCATAGCTTCCGTACTGCATACTGGAGAATTCTTGAATCGCTCTCGCGGTACTTTTATGTCTAGCTCATCGGTCTGCGCTGCCTGCCCTGCTATTATAAAAAACGTCTTCCTCTCCATTCAGCTGGTACCATTTAACCTGTCTAGTTCAGCTCGTGTTGCTTGGTGCTGGTTATTACAGTTACTGACATTCTTTTTTTAGATGTGGAATGTGTGACTTTCCTTTGTTTGCAGTCTTGTTCGTGGAAGCAAGTATTATCATTTGTTATCAGTGTTTTTCAGTTCTATTAAAAACAAATAAAGTTTGTAGGCTAACTCTACTTGAAATCGTTTGAATGACAAATGATTTGCGTTGTAACAAGGACACAAGGACGCAGCCTTACGAAGCGAGACACAGCTAATATCAGCGCGTTTCAGAGAGGCGGGGCAAAGAGGAGATACAAACATGCAGGGTGTGTGGAAAATACAGGTTTTTTCAACCTTAAATCGTGTATACACATTGCATTACATCTAAAACAAACGATAACATTCGTTTTAGCCCTGTCATTTGACCCCTTTAAATATGTAAAATAATACTGTATGTAGGCCTTTTCATACTGTTAGTTAGTCCTGAAGGCAGAAAATCAAACGCACCTGAATTCAGTATAGCTCAAGCCAAGCATTCACGATAAATCCCAGGTGGGTTTACACTATGAATAACAGGTATTAACATTTCAGAGTGCTGCCACACATTCAGAAAGGATCCGAGGTGTGAAACCTTCAGTGTATTTCTGAAACCTGCCACTTCTAAACATTCTTCTGCACACAAATTGAGCTCAAAGCACCTTTGTGCAGGAATGATTTAACTCTGCACCGCCAGACCATCATGCCTCGGGAAGTCGCAGCACTTCATTGCTCAATACAAAGTAGGCTATGTGTACTCACAAGAATAAAGCTCCCTGCCCGCTCAGACTCAAAGGCATCATTCGGTTTTAATTACTAAGGCTTTGTTCTTAATAAAATATTGTCAGACAGTGCAGTAAACACTGTATAGAGCCTATTATTTCAACTGTATATGGCTTTCTAACTCCCTATATCCTCCTACACTGTACAAAAATCCCGTAAAAATCGTAAATTTTCTGGTAGCTAAAAAACAGGTTTTCTTGTATATTTGCAATCTTTTTCTGTAATTTCACAAATAAACTGTAAAAAATATCCTGTAAAAAATGGAAATTAAAAAAATCTGTAAAAGTACATGTTTTTCTTGTAAATTTGCATTGTTTACCGTATTTAAAAAAAAAACATAAAAATTAGTCAAAAAACTGTAAAAATCTATAAAATTACTTTTTCGACATTTGTATTTGAAAAATCTGTAAAAAAAAAACAACAATAGAAAAAACAATCATGAAGAAGCCTCCAGAATGTATGAATCTGAACCAACAGGAAGTCAATCGGGTTCAATGTTGTTTGGTTACTAATGTTCTTCAAAATATCTTATCTTGTGTTCAGCTGAACAAAGAAAGTCATACTGGTATGAAACGACATGAGGGCAAGTCTTTTTTTTTTAAGAAAAATACATTCTGAGCATAGCTAAATTATTGATATTTTGTATATTGATATTTGTATGCCTCTTTTACTTTTCCAAATTGCAGAATAATTTATTACCCAAATTACACCCGGCAAGAGTCCATACCCTGACAAAATAAATGAACCACAGACAACAGAAATCGTAAACATGTTATGTGTGTGACCGTCTTCGAAATGACAAATAAAAATGATGTACGCAGTTGTAAACGGCACTCTTATACGTCTGTAAGTCTCAGACGCCGCCTCCTCAGAGGATCAATATGAGGAAGGAACCGCAGGGAACAAATGAAATACCGAACAGCGGGAGCAAAGCTTCAGTAGCCGCGTTGATCGATATATGCATCAGCGCCTCTGAATTGCGGGCCGACATCAAAGGGGCTCAATGGGGCCCTCCTCATCCGAGCAAAGCTATAGCGGCTGACGTCCAATCCCCCGCAAGCCGGGAGAGCGTCTGAGGAACAGCATTCCTGCCTCTTGTCTCCAGAAATGATGCTGTGTGTGTCAGCTTTGCTGTGTTTTATGTAGTGTTTGCCTATATCTGTGTATTTGGATATGTGTGTGCGCGCCAGCAAGTGAAGCTGTAGGATATTACAAAGACAGGGGCGAGTTTTATTTTTTCCAAATTTGATCTATGGAAATCTAAAATCGCATTTTTCTCTATATGTCATTGAAATCAATGCAGCATTCATTTGCATTGCTATACACTGTATAAAATCCCGTAAAAAAAAAAAAAATACCAGTACATTTCCCTTTATTTTACGGACATTTCCGTTAATGCTAAATTGCAGTGCAAAGTGTAAAATACCGGTAAAACAACTGTAAAAATGAATACGGAAAATTCCTTCTTATTAATACAGTTTATTGTGCCCTATTTTTACGGATTTTTTTAGAGTGTAGGTAGCCAATGAAACCGACGAATATAGCTGCATATCTCTTTCTGCCAAACACTTATTATCAATTTTAATTCTCCAGACAGACCCGGAAAATGAACTCACCATCTGATAACATTCAAACAAATACCTGTGTATTCAATACAAGCCTTTAAAGACAACTGCTCTTTGATGAACAAAAATATATAGAAAGACAAGGCTCCTGATCAGAAATAAATAAACATAAATTGCTCTCATAGCGTGAAGTTCTTTTATTAAACATTTCCAGCCACAATGAACCATTACTTTACAGCTTTGAACATAATACCCATGCCTCTGTCTGACAAAGATACCTTTTTGTACTGTGTATGTTAGCCATTATTTATATTGGCCACAACAGCTGTCCTCCTGATAGTAATAACTCACAACACAATCACAACGCCTTTAACAGCATTTGGGTTTAATCAGGTGCAAATACAAGTAAGTCGCAAGTTGGTGTTTTAATAAGACAGCACGCTATAAATTACATTGAGAAGTGCATTGTGGTCTGTCGAGCATTAAAAAGGACCCCAAAAGGGGTCCTTTTAGATCTTTTTGGATCTTGTGAAACCATACGATAGTTCCCGTTCTTATTCTCGTACATCCCCTGTCAAACCTGGCAGTATTTTCGAAAACGAATATGCAAAATTAGGTTTTAGTCTATTTTAATGGGGATTAGGGGATTTGAATAACAATCTAAATTTCAGCCTGTTCCTCACATTAAGCTATACAGCATGCAGCATTTATAAAATATCCAGTCTGTCAGGCCATGTGGTCTTTTTATTAAATAATAAATTTGGAACCATAATGAACCACTACTTCACAGCTACTGTCAATGTAATGTTTAGCCTCCTGATATAACTTACTTAAAGCAGAATCACAAAGACTTGCATTTGGGTTTAATCGGGTACATTGCATAGAGTATGCAAATTCCAACATAATCTCACTATGAAAACATAACTATTTTACGGTGTGGCAAATTTTGGACAATTCATATGAATTCGTGCTATGAAATATTCGTACATTTTAGTACCTCTTGGTTTCGTGCCAGTGATGTTAGGGTTAAGGGCGCGGTTAGGGGTGGGGCTTCAGTATTGCATTTTTTAATAATTGTACATTTTTTTATGATTCACAGCGTACGAATTCATATGAATAAGCCACCTCGTGAAGTATATGAATTCCTGTGGGATCAGGTTGTGAATTCACTAGGTGTATAAAAGTCTTCACAGGTTGGTGTTTTAAGATGGCGCCGCACAATAAATCACATTGACCAGTGTTGTCAGCCATCTCTTGTTTGGTTCATCATACAGTGTCCTATTTGAAACGGTCAAAAAGTTCAGTTGTAGCAAATAGCAAAGCGTCTCTGAATAATTCATTTGTCAACAATATATCCATGGAAATGCACATTCACGCTCATAACTTATTTACATCAGTGGCTTCCTGAAGAGAGAGAGAAATGTGTACTAAAATGTCAATAAAATAAATAACGCACAGTTTACTTGACAATGGTAATGGATAGGTGAAAAATAATACTCTGATGTTTGCAGTGAAATCAAATCAGATCTGCAAGTTGTGTTATCACAATAAGATTTGATGGTTTTCCATTTTCAGGTCTTTTCACGTTGTACTATTGTGAGTACTAGATCTTTACTATTGAGTTTGCCAGGTTTACTTTTTAAAGCATTTGTTTCCTTTGGATTTATAACTACCAGAACTCCCAAAGAACAACATATTAGCTTGTCTTCCACAGATGGATTAAAAAAGATACAAATAACGGGAGCACAGTCGAATGTGCCGCACAGATCCTTAAAAGCAAATCCAAAGCATTTGGTTGGTGCCAGTATAGGTCATAAACCCCAACCTCTGCATGTAAATCAAAGTGATGTGAGCCAAACAAAAAAATCTATTTACAAATCAAATACGGTTTCTTTCATTTTAGTTATTCTTATCATGGTCTTATCATGTTCAAGTCTTTGTATTTCGAATATTCTAAATATTCTAAAATCGATGTCACTTTAACATAAAGCACAATAGTGTCTCCCTTGGCAAGTTTTTTCAGTGTGATCCGCTGGTTGGAATAAAACACTTCAGAAAAACTGCTACGCCAACAAAACTTAGCAAACTCTGATAAACAAAAGCCCACTTTCAAATAGCTCCTAAACTACACCGCCAACAACTTCTCCCTCAAAGCGTATATTTCTCTTCGTCGGTAACGCTCAGACTTGCTCTCAAAAACGCCTGATTAACAACAACATCCTTGCAGTCATCCTGCTGCTGCAGCGACACCTAAATCACACCACTCACAAGAAAGCAATGCTTCCTGAATTCACAAATAGTCAAGAAACCGATTCATGTAGCTGGTTTGAGAATTTGTGCTCCAGTCATTATAGACGGTTTCATCGGATGCGAGCATGCCTGACCCCCAGTTAACTTCCGGTTTGTGTTTGGCTACTGTCTTATAATATAACTATTTATACTGTATGTTATTTAATTTATGTTAATATTAATTTGTATTATTATTTCACTGTATAATAATTGTGTTAAATAAAAGATTTTGTTTTTGTTTAAGGTTTGTAAAAGGTTTTGTTGTATGTTCATTTTATTAAATAAACCATTTGTTGAATGGGTCCTTTAGTTTGGTCGCATTTAAAGAAACCGTATGATACATTGACATCTAGCGGTATCGCAGTTTAAATTCAAAATATTGGAGAAACAACTTTAGCCAAGTAACGGTTCTTTTCGGTTTCTTTTGATTGTTATCAGAAATAATCCACAGGCACTCTATTGTTTGTGAATGTGTACTGGAAGTTAAGTTGAGGTCACAAAAGTGCGCCTACGCAGTAACGTTTATTTATGTTGTTAAGATGAAACTGTCTATAACTGACTGTGGTTCAAAAAACAAACATCTTTAAAGGTCCTGTGTATGGAATTTAGTGGTATCTAGTGGTGAGGTGGTGAGGCGAATTGCAACCAGCGGCTCACTCCACCCCTACCCCCTCACTTTAGAAGCACTACGGTAGCTGACACAGAACTAAGATGTCGTCATGTTTTTGCTTCTTTGCCGAAGGAAATAACGTATTTACCAAACACGCTCTGTAGAGCAATTTGTCCGTGTAGGGCTACTGTAGAAACAACATGGTGAATTCCATGTAAGGGGACCCGCAGTGTATGTAGATAGAAATAGCTCATTCTAAGGTAATAAAAACATAACGCTTCATTATGTAAGGTCTTTATACACCTCTGAAGACATAGTTATGTATATTATATTGCAATTGGACCTATAATGTGAGCTTAGTCTGGGGATAATTAAGCAGTTACAATGACAAATACCCAGCCGAAGCAATATATAGTATGTAATATATACAAACATAAATACATATTTAATTAATTTAAACATATAAATTTATATACTGTTTATAAACAAATACACATTGAATATAGACATGTATGTAAACCTTAAGGTGTTAGCATGTTCTTCACAGCAACAACATGAATAACAATATTTGGTCAAGGTTCTTAAATCAACAATTGTTCTGACCTTGTAGTAGTCTAAAGAGCCACTACAAATATTTATTTTGTGTGCAATAGAAGGTTATTTATGGAACCGTAAAGGCTGACAAGGGCAAATCCTTATTTTTAAGAGTTCAGGGGTGGGGTATTATTTCCGATTTAATATCATCGACATATATATTATCTACTGTATGTAATACAATCATCTGTGAACACAGACTGCCACAAACATTGAAATACAGCAAAGCAAGACAACATGGCCTTCTTATAAGACCACTTTTTAATTTTTAATTAGAAAGCAACAAAATTATACATAGCATTCATATGTTTGAGATTTGGGTTCGAGTGAGAAAGTAATTCATTAATTCTGAAGAATGTGGTCATTGAATCCATTTTGTATAAAAAATGACTCACACACTGTTGGGCTGACTGTCTAAAGAGTTGTATAACCATCAAGAAAAGCACACAACCGATTTTAAAGAAAATCTATTAGTTAAAGCCTAAAAAGACAGAGTGACAACATAAAAAGACCGTAACTGTAGCAAACTCCAGAATTACATTTAACAGTGTGATGCAGTAATTTGGTACTAAGTTCTGTCATACCCAGAAAGTGACAAGAAACCTGAGAATTCAGCACAGTACACAACATATGGTCTTGCTGAATGTGATCTGCTTTTGATATTTTGATATTTTTTTAAGTAACAGTGCAATTAAAATGTTTGTGAAGATACTGTCTGTAGGTACTCAGCACATTCTGAAAGTTTTCAGGTCGACATGATTCACCGGCATGGCTGTCTAGAGCTGTGCCTGTTTAATAGGTACTGGGTTCTTCCTGGCGGTTCTGCATGCGATTTGCATTTTATAATTACTTTTTGTGTTGTCTTGTCATTCTGTTTCAAATTATTATATACACAGTCTTTTAGTTTGTGCATTCAAGTTGTCAGCAAGTCTTAAACAATTAGCAATGCTAGGCCGTGGTGTAGACAAATTCTGCAAATATGTCTTTCTGTTCCCGGGCGAGAGCCAATGTGAAGAAAAAGTTCACCCCAAAAATGAAAACTGTCAGATCATTTTTTGTACAACTATAGTGACGAATTATGTCAAGAACAATAAACAAAATTTTCTGTTAATTACACGTATGGATTGTTATATATTGAGTTATTTGTTTTTATTTTGACAGATATGATCACTATAAACTAGTGGTTCTCAAACTTGGGGGCCCCAAGATGGATCCAGGGGGGGCACCGTTTTTGTGGCATTTAATGAAACACAGCAATGTATCAAATTCTGTGCAATAAAGCATAAACACAAGGCTACCAACCAAAATAATTGATGTCACAGCATTGTATAATATAATATGTTTTTGGTTTTATTAAAATTGTAAGTCTATTCTAAGTTTATGAGAATAGGGGGGCCTCACAACGAAAATGTTTGAGAGCCTTAATTATTATTATTATTATAACTTGCACATATTAACCATTAACACCAGACAAGTCTTATGAAAAAAAACAGCTGTCGCCGTCAAAAAAAATCAGTATATTTAACACTGATCAATAACACTGATTAGCTTTGTATCTTACATTCAGAAATACAAATGACATTTAATTCCACCAAACGGAAAGGCAATATTCGGACACAAGCTGAACGGGCCGATGTGGTTCCTCTCATGATCTGCTTATTGATGTCTCTGCTCCAGCCCATCCCCTCCCAAGTATCTGTGCCAAATAAAATCAAACAAACCAGCGTTTCCTGTATTAAGCTCTGTTCCAATTATGAGGCTTGATCGATATCACCTTCCCTCTAGATACCACTCAGACACAAGGCCGGAAAACCTTCAGTGGCCACTCATGGAGGAGTGCTCTCCACAGTACAACCCTAATGAGATACATTGCCATGACATCCTAAATCAATATCCATGTTAAATATAAATATGTACATAGTTTGGTAGCTTGTGTTTGCTGGAGTCAGGTGGAAAACTGCAAATAAATCAATGGCTCTGCCCGTAAAGTAACGCAACACCCCTCTTTCCCCCGTATGTACTTGGATGTAAGGGTAATGCAGCGCTAATGTAATTTGTTTAAAAGCGAATTCATATCTGATATCAAATTATGGGTTATTCGTGATACGTCAAATGCATCTGCATCTAAAAATTCCTCCTAGATAAAAAAGATGGGAAAAAAGATTCCATTTAGACGACTCCGTCTTTGCCATTTTCATTACATGGACTATTTTGAGATATGCATCTGATCAAATGTTTTTCTCCAAAACCTTAGAAAGTAGCTGCTTATATGTAGGCAGCAGACAGCAAAGAAACATGCTAACTGAAATGCAACCTGAAGTTAATTATGCTGAGTAGTGTTGCCTGTACAAATGGCTTAGATTAGAGAGGTATGTACATAAAGAATGAACTTACATACATTAGCTTGTACATTGTATTGTACATGAGACGTAACATTACAAATCACCTTTTAACTTTAAGAGCTTTATTGTCACTGTGCATGTACAGTACATGTCAAATGTACAAACTGTCACGATCGTGGAAGAGAACCCAAATGCAGGCAGGCGGTAGTGAAGGGGTTAAACAAGGATTTAATAACAAGGGACAAAGTACAGAACAAAGGAAATACCCACGAGGGGGTGTCAAAAAACGAGAACAAACAAAACTACAAAACTAGAACAGAACACTTCCCACGATGGGGCAAAAGTAAATAATAATACAAAAACTCGACACAACGTCACAAAACAAAAACACGGCAGGGTAAAAACACACGAACCTCACAGAACACGGACAAGGCTATAGGGACGGGAACGGGAACGCACACAATTCAAGTACAAGGAACAGGTACACGGTACATACACAATCCAAGAGCACAGGACAATGAAACATGAGGGCATTATATAGGGGAATACAAACGAGGGATAATGACACAGGGCAGGTGAGGGTAAAGAAACACGGATGGGAAGCAATACGTGAAACGAGAGGGGCGGGGCTAATGACAAGACACTGGAGAGAACGCATATTATTGTCAAAAGGACAATAATATGTTTCTCTCCACACATAACCAAAGACTTTATCATGGCTCTGCCACAGGACCAGGAAATCCAAGACTAGGTGAGGCAGAACCATGACACAAACAAATCAAACTTTGGTGGAGCAACCTCCAGATGCCATCTTTATACATATACATACAGACTATTATACAATACACTGTACAATACACTACAATTTATACAATAAGCATTGATACACAATATACACAGTACGCTATACAACACAGTGCACAGAAGACACATAACACAAAGACAACAGATGTTTAATGTAATTTGCATTAACTCCAAATTTTATAAAATTACAGTTGAGTTCATAAAAAAAATGTATAATTCTAACATTATAGGAAGTAAGCAAAATAAAGCAAAAGTTGGTAACACTTTACAAGAAGGTGCTATTAGTTAACAGTAGTAAATGAGTAGTAAATCTGCTAACCTTAGCTAACAATGAACAATTTCGTTTTCAGAATTTATTAATCCTTGTTAATGTTAGTTCATGTCAATGCAGTTATTCATGTTAGTTCAAGGTGCATTAACTAATGCTAACATAGACAAGGTTTGATTTTAATAATGTATTAGTAAATGCTGAAATTAACATGAATTAATATTAATAAATTCTGTAGAAGTATTGTTAATTGTTAGTTCACGTTAGCTAGCTAATTGTTAACAAAAAGCACCTTATTGTAAAATGCTACCCAAATGTTTGTGTCTGAGATTTATTTTAGCATTTAATTCAAGAAATACATTAATTCAGACACTTTTGTAAAGCACAAATAATTGGGGTGTCCCATTCGTTCCCCTTTTTGCCTACAGTATATGGAAAAAAGATGGTCTCTATTTTTTCTTTGTGGAATACAGCACAAAGAAACTTTGTAAAATATTTCATTCTTAAATAGACCAAACTACGTATTTTTTACTGCTGGGAAATTTTTCATCAATTTGAGCAGACTCGTGTTCCCACTGCAAAAAAACAACACTTCTATTCCAGAACAATGAAAAACTTCAGAACAGTTTCTTCTACAAAAACTCTTAGGGGCGGTTTCCCGGACAGGGCTTAAGCCTAGTCCTAGAATAACTTAAATGTTAGAGGTGTCTTGATCGAAAACAACTTGCACTGACATAACTTAAAATATATGAGTGCAATTGTTTTGTCTCAAGATGCAAGCCTGTAAAGTTGTTTGTAAAATAAGTTTTTTAAATTGATTTAAATATCCTAATTTAACTAAGGCCTAGTCCTGTGTAGGGTATGGTCGGATCAAAGTTTACCATCTGTGATCGTAAAACACAGTAACCTCTCAGCAGGACTACGACCAGGCACCAACAAGTCTGGCCAAATGTCCTATTCTCAACACCTTCATCTAAACCAGGACAGATTGGGATACTCTCCTCTAGACTTCAAAGGAGGTTCTTGGGGGAGGACAGGACTGTTCACCAAAGTGAGAAAAGCCATGTGGTCCCCAGGGACTGAGAGCCTCAAATTCTTCCAAAAGAATGTCTCTTTCTCTTTCCTTAGCCACATAAGACTGGTTTAAAGTGTATACACTTGAATCTCCACATTGTATGCTTGTCCCCATGTTATTCTCCTTCACCTATAACCTCAAAGGCACATATTGCTTAGTGGTATTCTGTGTATATTTACATTCTTGTCCAAACTACAGGTCAATGTAATTGTAACCCCTTCATGTTTCATATCTACGTGCTTCCCTTTTCATGTCTTATGGTGTATAGCACAGTAATGTATTTAATACCATACTCATTTTATTCTATTCGAAGTCTATTCCTGCTCCAAACTACCAGGCGATCATAAATGCAAATGAGTTAGTGTGTCGGACAAAGAAACATGTTTTCGCGCCCAAAACTATCTCATCTCATTGGATCGCCCTTGGAGGGGCGTGACACCCTCTGTGTTAAAACACCTGAACACGCAGGTAAGCTCCCTCTGTTGTGTATGTTCGTTCGCTTGTGTGCGTTCGCGCTCCTGCGCGTTCGCTCGTTTGTTTCTTTCAACCTCTCGAGACCTGTCTCTCCTCAGAGATAGCCTCTTCCAGCAGTTTGGGTCAGCTAAATCCAACGGACTCACGGCTCGCTCTGAACACATCAGGACCCTTTGATACGCGCGCCAGCACGTGTCCCGAGAAACAAAGAAGCCAATGCAAGTATCTGAACTATTGCTAATCAGTTGCATATAAGCTTTGCCCCTTTTAAATAAGGAGATTTGTCCTTGATGGTTCGTGCAGATGTGAATAGCTGATTTAATACTGCCTTGTTCTTTGCTTGATCTATTTCTTTCATTCTCTACTGTTTTACGTTTTTATGTTTGTTTGTTAATGTTTGGTCTTTGTTAGTAGTTGGTTTTAGTTCCTCCGTAGTGTAGATAAATAAACCGCATGTGTATCCACGCTCGAATTGTTTCTGTGTTTATTTATCACATATCAAGGTCACTTAAACTGTTTGATTTCGTTAAGATTTCTGAAGTGGTACTGTACTACAGTAAGAGTATTGTTTTTCCAGGCCAGGGGAGTAATATTTCTTAGAGTTAATATACGACCTGCTGATCACTCGCTGGACGAGTACATTTTAGTTTGTCGCTGTTATTAGCTCTGCTGCATCAGGTTAAAGTGTATAAAATAATTAATGGTTAATCACAATTAATTATACGTATGTTACTGTGGTTAAACTCATAGTTTCCCCGAAATACACTACACCTGATTTAAGATAATCCTTGTCCGGGAAACCGCCCCTTAAAATATTTATTCCCAAACTAATTTTTGCCTTTCACAGAACAAAATTTCTGATTAAAACACACTCACACATACACTCTAGTTACACTGCCCTGTTGTCCGTCACTTGCTTTTATTATTGTCTTTGAATTATACTATATATACGTATATATATATATATATATATATATATGCTTGATGCTATTGTTTCCCTGCACAAATTTAATGCAATGCCCTATAGGCTTGCCAGCTTGCATGACTAAGCTTCGATAGATCATCCAGAACCTGACGGCGGGTCTGGTCTTTAATCAATTAATAAGGGTCCATGTCAATCTTCTATTGGTCTCACTCCAATGGTTACCTGTGGCTGCCTGCATCAAATTAAAAGCATTTATGTTCCATGATACCTCCGCCGTTTATATTAGTCTACTGTACCTTCCCATCCATGCCCGATGGCACAGTCACTTTCCTGCAACTTCAATCTCTCCTTTGTGGTGGAATGGGCTTCTAAACCCCCTCCTCATTCGCTGGCATGGAACCAAACCTAACTCAGTATTGCAACATTACGGATATTGTTGATTTGGATTGATAAATTGCTTGTGATGCTCTTCATATTCATCATCCAATTCCCTTTCTAGAAAAACAAAATTTATATGTGTATTGTTAGTCAACAAGGTCTTGGTATTCACTAAAACTATTTTTAAAGATGGTCAAGATGCATCGTGGAATGCCTACCCCAGACAATACTTCCATATAATTTGGCCATTTTAGGAAATCAAGCTCCTATGAGGCCTTCAAATACCACATAGGCAGCTCACTTTTGAAACAGAGCCCAAAACAAAGCACAGTAAAGTGTGACAATTGCTAATCATATAACCTCTAAAATTATGAAAATATGGCAAATACAGGCCTACCGACTAAAATGGCTAAATGATAATATCAGTTTGACTCCGTCTTTATCTGTGGGATTGTTACAGTCACATTTAGATGGTGCACATACTATACTGTCCATCACATCCAGTATGAGCTGAGGTGAGTCCAGGATCAATACTGTAGGCGATGAGGATAAGGAGCTCTTAACAGCCGTAATATGATTGAATCCATACTGCAGCACTTTTTCATACAGCACCAATACTGGATTTAGCTGTTCTTGCTCTGCAAGCTGATTGTTGTATTGATTGTGAATATCTAAATGTCCGATCTGTGTTGATCCCTAAAGAGGGATATTAATGAGACGCTTCAGATATCTCCTGCATCATCACAATCCAGAGCCAACGACTGCTGCAGGTTAAGGTAGCCATTATTCACTTTATAAATGTTTATACCTGAAGCGGATCCAGAATTCAGAACTCTAGTTTGCAATTTTTACATCCTTATGTTATTCCAAATCTGACTTTCTTTCTTCGGCAGAACGTTAAAGACGATATTTTGAAGAATATTGGTAACCAAACAACACTGGACCAACGTATGGACACAAACCACTGAGACACATCTCAAAATTGAAGAGTTGTGATTATTTGCCTGAAATGTATAACTAACCTGGCATCAATCATTTCTTCCTCAAAAGCGCTCGGTATCAACACGGTATCTTTTAAAGGCTACAAAAATAAACCTCTTATTCCTGGAAGCTCATTCAGTCAGATTAGATCTTGCCAGATCAGAAAGCTGCGTGTCAGTTTCGTGTGTAATTTACACCAGACAATCTGAGAATGTGGGTGAATAACTGAGTAGTAAACACAAATATTGGCTGAAACCATACATACTATTAGCGATATTAAATGCACTGAACACAAATCCTATATTGGTATTTCTCTTGGCTGAATCCTCCATGAGCTTGTAATGCATTATGGATTTGCTTTTATGCATACAGCATACAGCAAGTAGGCATCTTAGAAGGGAGCATACTTTTCCGCTTACAGTCTTTTATCTTAGTAGGAAGATTGCAAGACTTCCATCCAATTTCCCAGTGTTAGGCTTAACTGATTCAAATGGTGCTTTTCAAAGTGAAAATTAGAAAGGAAAACGCCAATTTAACACCACAGTCACAAAATCAAATGCAGTTGGTAACTGAAATTTTTGAGACATGATGTAAGAGGTGAGGAGGAGGTTGAGTTTTCTACATTTACAATGGCAAACAACACCTCGAGATTCGCACACTGAACCGCTCACAGCATGGAGCTGTGTATCGATAGCTGCTGCGTGGGGTGACCTGGCACCGCACTGATGACTGTTATTCAGCTTGGGCTCCTCATTAAACCAGCGTTGGCTTGTCTGACTATTTTGTTAAGGGCTCTTTTTTTCTGGAAAAATCGATTTGTTTTCACGCAACAGCAGAAGGCATTTTCACCTAAAGCTGATGTGAGTCATTTGTTTGATGTTAAAAAAACATTCTCATGGTTTATTGTGCAGAGATGACTATACGTAAGCCACCGCTATAGGTTGACTTTAAAGAGTGTAAATACTGTGTAACTTTCGAAATGCTGCAACTTAAAATCAATTCGTTCCTCACAGAAAGCTTTCGCTATCGTGTTATTTTTAGCAGTGTTCATTGTAAGAAAAAAATTTGTCAAAACGAACGCAATTATTTATGCCCCGAGAAGCCTGTTATAAGCATTTTTTCCTCACCGTTTGTAGATTGTACGGTTTAGTGTGGTCATGATACTATACCTGCTGAAGTATCCCCATACCAAGTAGTTGCACAATACTGTGCAATGTTGTGGTGATTCCTAAATCAAATCTACAAAATGAGCCAATATTTCCTAAATTTCCTAAATTCCTAAGTAGAATAGAATATAGTGAAATTGCTTCGTATTTTCAAGCACCGGTACACTGTGCAACCTTAGTATGGTTAATTCAAAAGTTGTTTTGTAAAAAATATCAGCATGTGGAGATGGAACAATATAAGGGTCAGAGGTGGGTAGTAACGCGCTACATTTACTTCGTTACATTTACTTGAGTAACATTTTGGAAAATATGTACTTTTTAAGTAAAATTGAAAGTGTGTACTTTTACTCTTACTTGAGTAAATTTCTAATAGAAAATCTGTACTTTTACTTCGTTACATAACTTACATTGCGTGACGTTCCTTCGTTCCTTCATTTTAAAATATGCTTTTTAAAACGCGTTGTTTATTTCAAGGTTGTCGTCTCTTTTTACGGGCATTCCCGAGTGATCGATTCATTTGAGTCGATTCTTTTGAAAGCATTAATTGAACAATGGGCAAAACCATTTGAATAGGCTAATGAATCAGTTCAAATGATTTGTTCAGTTCGCAGCACGATCTGAATCATCTGAAGCAGGATTACTCACTCCTCGTAGCGCGAAACTTAAGAACACGCAGAACACAAAGAGCGTTGGATGAAGTGGATATTAATCTATATCTATACAATCAAAACTGCAAATGTGTCATATTGTTTGCCAGCAATGATAAATGCCCGCCATATGCGCGCACACGCGCGACCTGTTCGTCAGACACCGCAACATGCGCGTTACCCGTCAGACACAGAGACGTGGGCCTGCAGAAATATACATTTGAAGAACAGAAGGAAGAAAACTTGTTGATGGGCGTGTGGTTCACTGTTTACTGTTTGTTTACAAGTAAGAGCGTTTCACAACACACACGTGACACAACACGAGAAAACATAAGCTTTGTTCAAAAATGTGTATTTCATTTAAGAGAGCACTGCAGATGTTCTAGATCATCTTAGGAAATGCTCTGAGTTTAGTTCATGCTTTAGTTTGACATGGTCTATTATTCTAAATAAGTTGTGTAAACTACATTGACATCAGGACTAGATGAAATTTACAGAAATGCTTGTCTCTTCTGTGTTTGTCTATTCTTTAGTCTCTCTAGTATATTGCAAAGATATCTGCTTATGATAATAAAAATATTTATTAAAATATTGGCGTTAATATTAATTTTATGTAGTAGGCCTATATAATAAGATACAAAGTAACTAAGTAACTAGCTACTTGAGTAGTTTTTTCATTGCATACTTTTTTACTTTTACTCAAGTAGTTTTTAAAATAGTGACTTTTACTTTTACTTGAGTAACAATTTCTCTAGTTACTTGTACTTTTACTTGAGTAAAGATTTTGGCTACTCTACCCACCTCTGATAAGGGTACATACAATACATACAATATACAACGATAAAACTTTCAACATTTTAAAATGGCAATGCATAACATTTTTGTTAAAAGTAAACACAAGTTAGTTATTGAGCAACATAAAACAGCCGTGTTCTTATACCTTCCCACAATTTGAAACGTATAACAATAATTTATAAGTTAAGCTGTTGGGTTGGATTTCACACGAAATGTCAGTATGTCGTCATTTGACTTCAACCCATGTATTGAAAATAGATTTGCTAGTAACTTGCAGTTTTGTTTCAAACAGTGATTGCAATGCAGAGGCAAAGGATTGCAGCTTTAGGTATTATTTATAATGCCAAATATTTAAATATCATCCTAAGTTATTTTTGATGGGACAGTTTTCATGAAAATCTAGTTAAAACAAAGAAAACAACTTGGCCCAATACCACTGTGAGACTTCCTGCCTCCAGTTACTGTAAATGTGGTTTGTGTTCATGTTGTGGAACTAATGAAAATATTCTCCTTGTTCTGGCTTGCGAAGAGGTACATTATATACTGAGGACAAGTTGTTGAGGAGGTGAATACAATCACAACCAGCTGTGGCACGGAGCACTTTAAATTAAGCTAACCTCTGGTCTTGCTCTCCTGCCTTTAACTATTGGTACTCACAGGGTTTCTCACCTCTCCTTGGCCCAATCAGAGGAAAAGAAATTGCATTCAGTAAACACAGAGCATTATGGACCACACCTGCCTGTTAAAGCCTCATTCACAAAACTGCAGCCATTTTGGAGCCATTGCTGTTAAATGTAGCTTGAAATTGCCGTGCAGTTTTTCTATAGGAACAAGAGTTTGTCTACTGACAGCCGTGAAAAGAACCATCCGGACACATTTGGTTGCTCTGACCCAAAATTTAATATGGACTTTAACTTCCTGGTAAGTGTTTTACCTCACTGTGAATTAGAAAATTAAGAATTCAGGCATTTCAACCAACCAATAAAAAGCCATCTGATGAGAGCTTTGTTTAAGAGCAAGATGTTTTTCTTCACAATTTTCACTTAAAGAACAGTTCATCAAAATATCATTACTCAGCATAATCTTATTCCACAAAATATGTTTTGAAGAATGTTGGTAACCAAACAACAGTGGCCCCATTGACTTCCATTGTATAGACATAAACTCATTTTGAGACATTCTCAAAATATCTTCTTATATGTTTCACAGAAGAAAGAGTCATTTACAGGTTTTAAATGACATGAGGGTGAATAAATAATGACAGAACGGTTGCCTATCACATATGGTAAACTGCAACCTGTTTAAAATATATGTGTGAACCTGAACCTAAAGAGAATGAACCAGTTCCACAAGCCTGATTTTGTTTTCATGAATTCTGCACATCTTAATAGACATGCGTGACTGAAATACCAATGAGTTAAACACAATGCAAAACGGGCAAACTGTTGCTTTTGAATGCTTCAATTAATAGGCAAACACATTTGATGAGAACATAATTAAAATATTCTTGGGAGCAAGAGTGTGACTTCATTTTGTTTTTATTCATTAAAAACTAACAACTGTTAAAATACACTTGCTTTAGCACAAACATAAAGAGGTTGTATACCGTTTAGTCGGCATGATGCACCCTAATCCATAGGCAGGAACTATCAGTCAAAAACAGATGAAACATAGTTGGTGGGCTATGGGTTTGTGACCGGTCCCAATAAAGTAACTGCTTCATCTTTTAATAAAAGTTCAGTTGCAAAGGCTACATCGAGCTGTAGTTGATTCACAAACACTTCATGCTGAAATGTGCCGAAAACACATTCTGCACTGTTATGAACAAGCACATAGTTAAAAATAAACTTACTCTACCTTTAGAGACAGAAACGCTGCTAGCAAGGAGCAACACAAGGTTTCGAGAACTTCTTTGCAGCTTGGAATCAATAAAAACTTGCGTTAGGGCGAAAAATCTGTATTCTGAAACTTTCAGAATTTTTTGCAGAAACTGATTTTATAAGAGCAAGGAAAAGTTGATTTCTGACGTCATGAGGAGAATCCAGTTACTTACACTGACCAAAATTATAAACACAACACTTGTTTTTGCCCCCATTTTTCATGAGCTGAACTCAAAGATCTAAGACTTTATCTATGTACACAAAAGGCCTATTTCTCTCAAATATTGTTCACTTCTCCTATGTCTAGATAATCCATCCACCTCACAGGTGTGGCATATCAAGATGCTGATTAGACAGCATGATTATTGCACAGGTGTGCCTTAGGCTGGCCACAATAAAAGGCCACTCTAAAATGTGCAGTTTTGTCACACAGCACAATGCCACAGATGTCACAAGTTTTGAGGGAGTGTGCAATTGGCATGCTGAATGCAGGAATGTCTACCAGAGCTGTTGCTCATTTCATGTTCATTTCTCTACCATAAGCCGTCTCCAAAGGCTTTCAGAGAATTTGGCAGTACATCCAACCGGCCTCACAACGGCAGACCACATGTCACCACACCAGCCCAGGACCTCCACATCCAGCATCTTCACCTCCAAGATCGTCTGAGACGTCTGCAACAATCGGTTTGCATAACCAAAGAATTTCTGCACAAACTGTCAGAAACGGCTCAGGGAAGCTCATCCGCATGCTCGATGTCCTCATGGGGTCTCAACCTGACTGCAGTTCGTCGTCGTAACCGACGAATGCTCACATTCGATGGCGTCTTGCACTTTGGAGAGGTGTTTTTTCTTCATGGATGAATCCCGGTTTTCACTGTACAGGGCAGATGGCAGACCGTATGTATGGCATCGTGTGGGTGAGCGGTTTGCTGATGTCAACGTTGTGGATCGATTGGCCCATGGTGGCGATGGGGTTATGGTATGGGCAGGCGTATGCTATGGACAACGAACACAGGTGCATTTTATTGATGTCATTTTGAATACACAGAGATACCGGGACGAGATCCTGAGGCCCATTGTTGTGCCATTCATTCACGACCATCACCTCATGTTGCAGCATGATCATGCACGGCCCCATGTTGCAAGGATCTGTACACAATTCCTGGAAGCTGAAAACATCCCAGTTCTTGCATAGTCTGCATACTCACCGGACAAGTCACCCATTGAAGAGGAGTGGACCAACATTCCA
This sequence comes from Triplophysa rosa, assembly GCF_024868665.1. Taxonomy (NCBI): domain Eukaryota; kingdom Metazoa; phylum Chordata; class Actinopteri; order Cypriniformes; family Nemacheilidae; genus Triplophysa; species Triplophysa rosa. Next base: position 6,569,932 of record NC_079901.1, read on the forward strand.
CAGGCCACCAATCAACAACTCTATGCGAAGGAAATGTGTTGCACTATGTGAGGCGAATGGTGGTCACAACAGATACTGACTGGTTTTCGGACCTCCCCAATACAGTGAATCTGCACATTTTTGAGTGGCCTTTTATTGTGGCCAGCCTAAGGCACACCTGTGCAATAATCATGCTGTCTAATCAGCATCTTGATATGCCACACCTGTGAGGTGGATGGATTATCTGGCAAAGGAGAAGTGCTCACCAACACAGATTTAGACAGATTTGTGAACAATATTTGAGAGAAATAGGCCTTTTGTGTACATAGAAAAAGTCTTAGATAGAGTTCAGCTCATGAAAAATGGGGGCAAAAACAAGTGTTGCGTTTATAATTTTTGTCAGTGTAGAAACCAACTCCTGTTACTAGTAGTACCTCTAAATCTAATCCATCATTTTAAAGCTTTTTCCGTTTTAATCCACGTAAGAAACACCTCTCGACGTGTTGCTCTCTGTGCTTCAAACTACATCTAATGATGCCATCATCTATTATTAAGGGCTAAGGTGTCGGTTTCAACCCATTTTGCACAGACATTCACAGGTTATTACTTTACCGTGGGTCTTTCAGATGAACCATTATTTCTCCAGTATGGCCGCTGGAGAGGTGTGCTGGTCCACGCAGACAGGATGCCAATAGGAATCCATTAGCACTCGGAGGGAAGCTAGTGCATGAAAACATTATTGTGATAACATAATCTCTTCCTATCACTTCCTCATAATTTGCACATGTCCTTCTAGTTATAAAAGTCAGTGAAAATGTTTTTTTTAATGTAAAAAGTTACAAAAAATACAATTCAGAGTATGATAGAAGAATCTTTAAGATTTGGATGTGTTTACAGATGTAACAAATGTTAGATGGTTTGAATTTATTTCTGTGAGAGAAAGTTGAAAAGGAAAGTATAATTCCTCGTATCTGTTTATCATCACAAGTGTCTTGCCACAAATTCAACAATAAAAATGTCAATGAAAAGTGTACAGGGTATATGATATCAACATCAAAGCAAACGTGCAACTGTGTGCATGTTTGAAACAGACACCAAAACCCATCTTAACACAAGAGAATATTATGACAGAATGCAAATGACATTTTATATATGTTTTCCTTTTCATTGTGACAGGAACGAAACCTGACTTAGAAACAGGCAATAATTCATCAAGCCCAAGGGACTGCTATCACTTTGGCCGTGCATCAGAAAACCTGAGGTAATCCATAAGAATAAAATGTATTGAGATACAGAATGCAGATGAAAGGCTGTTGGGACCACAGAGTAGAAGGAGGGAAATGATATGCCTGAAAAAAATATCATATTCTAGCATTGCCCGTAAGGGGTTAGTCTTGTCAACATTATACATTAAATATGTAGCCAGTCTTCAGGGATTTTATAGATATTTGCAATTCACCCTCAGCAGGCATTTGTAGAATTGGCAAAACCGGTATGTTTTTGCAGGGAGATGCATGTGTGGGTGTTTGTCATGTATATGGGTCCAAATAATGTAAGAAATACACCAGAGAAAAATGTCTGCAGAAAGCAGCAGAAAATGCCAAAGTTGGCATTTGAATCAAGCCGGCAGAGTATAGCTGAAGGCTGAGCTTTGATTCGAGAGGGTATGTTCAGACATTCAAGGCCTTTGTATTGTAGAAAAGATGTGAATTACGGCACTTTTGAAAGAATATTTCCCACGAATTCAACCTGGGCCGTGCTGCTGTGTCATGATAACTGCAATGTCAGACTTAAAGGTCCAGTGTGTTATTTTTAAAGGGGTCATATGGCAGAAGTACGTGTTTTTCTGTGTCTTTGGTGTGTTATAAGTTGCCCATGCATGTATTAGACATGTAAAATTGCACAAATGAAAGTGTGGGAACAAAAGATGAATTCTATCTAAAAGCGAATGCTCAACCAGACTTGCCTGAAACGCCTCGTGTAACCACACCCCCACTGATCTACGTCAGTTCAGTATGATTTGACTAAGACCGCCCAAATCTACACGTAGTTAAGGTGGGCGTAATTGTAAATCTCATTGTATCTGTCTGTCAGTACAATTGCTTTGGAACCTGATGTTCCGAATATGGTAAGAGGCGTTACATTTCCGTGAAATGCTTGCAGTATTCCACCAATCACTACGCACTGGTGAACTGGCCAATCATAGCACACCTCGCTTTTCAGAGCGATGAGCTTTGTAAAAAATCAGCGCGTTTCAGAGAGGTGGGGCAAAGAGGAGATACAAACATGCACGGTATGTGGAAAATACAATGTTTTTTAAACTTTAAATGGTGTATACACATCGCGTTACATCTAAAACAAACAATAATATTCGTTTTAGCCGTGTCATATGACCCCTTTAAGAGGATCTATGGCAGAAATGCAATATGATACACATAACTATGTCTTCAGAAGTGTATAAAGACCTTACATAATGAAGCGTTATGTTTTTATTACCTTTGAATGAGCTATTTCTATGTACATACACCGCGGGTCCCCTTACATGGAATTTTGCCATGTTGTTTCTACAGTAGCCCTAAACGGACAAACTGCTCTACAGAGCACGTTTCGTAAATATGTTTTTCCTTCAGGAAAGAAGCAAAAACTAGATGACATCTTAGCCCTGTGTCAGCCACCATAGTGCTTCAAAAGGGAGGGTGGAGTGAGCCGTTGGTTGTAATTCGCAACCTCACCGCTAGATGCCACTAAATGTCATACACTGAACCTTTAATCCTTGTTAATGTGTGTAATATTGAGTGTTACAGATCCTAAAAAATGATTTCTGCTGTAATGTTTGCTTGACACTACTTGATAACCCAAGGCAAGTTAAGGTTTAAATTATATGTGTGGATCTGTTGATGATGGTGTTTATGTAGTTGTATTACATGCTTGTGTGTAGGTTAAACTGTTATCCTATTTGTATGGCTGTTTTCGTGCTTTATTTGGTTGTGCATTGTTTGTATGTGTACGTGTGTGCGCATGCGTACGTCATCACCATCAGCTGTACCAGATTTCTTGTGAATGTGCTCATTGGCTGCTGTGGATTTGTTGATTGAGCGAAAAGCAGAGACCAAACATTTGAAGGCAATAGGCTTGTTCGACTTGATGCGGCGACGCAAGATCCAACAGGCGGATGACATCAAAGTACCTCGAGAGTGATTCGAAACCAAACATTTTATGGTTTTTCGAAACAAGCCTAATGTGTACACAAGTGTGTTTTGTGTTTTATATGAAACCCTGCTGTGTTGAATTCTAGAATTTCTGTATTCTTTTACAGTCACATGTATTGGTTTGTCATTGCACTCTTACCTAATTCTTATTTTGCTAACCTTAAAGTGTTACATTTGCCTCTTTTGCTTAAATTATATCTTTGTACAAGAACTATTTAAGCTTGTTGGTCAAGTTTTGTTATGCCAAGTGAACTTCGTTGCCATTTTTTTTCTGTTTTATGTTAGATAGAGAAGCCTGATAACATTTGGTAATTTGGTAAATTGAGTATTTATTTGTTAGTCTGGGCTGCCCCATGAAGTCTGTAGCCTCCATGTCTTACAAATAAACCCTTTCGTTTGAGCCATTTAAACTGTAGTGTCAACGTGTTGGAACTGACATCTATTGATATAGTACATGTTTACTTTTTTACTTCCTGGGGCCCGTTCTTCATACCTCGCTAACTCAGTTAGCTGGATTTGATTGTTGACGATTTCACATGATCTTAGATTGTTCGGTTCTTTGACGTTCATCCTGGACTTGTTGTCTTCATTCATACAAAAGCAACTTGTTGTGCAAGTTACGCAATACTTATTAATATAAAGAGCTTTGCGAATTTAACATTTAATTAACGCAATGTTTTGCTTTTAGAACAATATTTATTGTAATGTAATATAATATACTTAGAACAATTTTTGTTTCTCATTTACTGTGAAAAGTCTTCGGTGAGGACCGAAATAAATGAATGAATGAATGAATGAATGAATAAATAAATAAAATATATATTTTTTCCTTGTGAAGGAGATATTTGCCATATTAATTTGTTGGACCTTCATATTAAATATACAGTATATAAAAGCACAGACAGTGCATATGATGGAGGGAATTTATGAAAGATGCAGTTTGTCCTGCCATTTGCAAATTTGTGGTAGTTCACTTTAAGACCTCATCTTAATTAATATTATATAAGGGAACTGAAGATTCTGCAGTCATGATCATGTCATTGAGTATGTGTCTTCAATGTGTTATAGGCCTCTGAGGCCTAAGATAATTTTCTGAAGTTAATGATAATATTTCCTGTGGATCAGTGGTTAGAGCATAGCGTTAGCAATGCCAAGGTCATGGGTTCGATCCCAGGGGATTTTTACATAGTGAGAAACAAAATGTATAGTACAATGCAATGTCAGTCGCTTTGGATAAAAGCGTCTGCCAAATGCGTAAATGTAATATTTGCAGGTAATATTCATTTTAATAGTAGTAATAGTATTAAGCAAAAAGCAATTGAATCAATAAGGAAGCTGACTGATGAAATCTCTTAGATGGTGTGTGACACCTAGAATGAAGGATTTCAGTGTATAAAAAGTCTAAGGGATGAACCTGACAGGGCCTGTACTGTTGCATGTGCTACACATCATCAGAAAAGAGAGGAGACCTGTGATGGAGGTGCAGCCTGGTGATGATCACTACACTTAGACTGAGCTTCATGAGATATAACTTTTGGAATACCATTTCTTTATTATTCTTAATAAAAAAAAAACATAAACCCACATGCATTTTATTTTTAATCTCCATAGATAATAGGCAGGTATCAGTGTCATATTTTACCTGCAATAAGAGTCAAGAATGTTAAGTCAGTAAACAATATAGAAATAGTTTCTAAATCTGCAATCTTCTTAAAACTAAATCTCCAGTTTTAGGTTTGTGTCCTTTATATTGTCAAGGTCAATGTATTGAAGTTTTTGCTTATTCAACCTTTAAAGGCTTTAAAAAGCGTATAGATAGTTCCTATCCCATTTGGAACACACTGACAGTGTTAAATCATTTAAAAAGCATAGTGTTTTTTTTTTCAATTTCCTGAAAAAAAGCTATAATTTGGAAATACAAGGCTTCAGAAGGACAGCGATGGTAGTCGTCGGTTCACAGTTTCTAATTGAATCGGTGGTTTGATAAAGATGTGTGTTATATTTGTCTTGCATTATTATCCATTTAGAACTGAAAGTTGTAATTATCGTTTTTGCTGATTGCCTAATGAACAGCTTGTGGTCTTGAGTGTTCATGGTCTCTGCAACAGCTGTGGAACAGCTCACCAATCAGATCAACTGCACAGCTGCATGTGAGAGATCAATGCTAAAGACTAATGCCTGCACAGCAGAGCCTGGAGTGTGCGTACATGTTAATGTTCATGCCTGTGTGTGAGTCTCTTTTGAAAAAAGTATTCGCTAAATGTTCTGAATAAGTGTGTGTATGCTATAAAGTAGGAGAATGATGCAAACAAATTTAAAACATGTGTTCCTTTTTTCAGTAGTAACAATATATCAATCCTTGTGACCCAAGTGATCAAGACATATTTTCTTTGGACTGAGTTTCTTAAATGATAAAATGGCATTTTATCTTTTGCTAGAGGAAAAAGGACAGAACAAACCATGAAACATACTGTTGGTTAAGACAGAGTCCATCTCCAAAGATCATCCTCCAGTGTAATGCAGCAGGTTCCCAAGAGGCCTTTCTATGTGAATGAAAGTCAATGAAGGAGATGCCCCAGTAAGCTAAATAAAACTGTTTTTGTGTGTTGGTCCTATAAAGCCAGATTAACATATACTGAGTGTGTGTTCCCTTTCAGTAAATGTGATGCTTCATAATAACATGAATGCTATAATCTGTTAATGTGGGTAAAGAAAATGTGCTGGTCATGTGGTATGTGTATTATATTTCCAGCGAATAAAGGTCCAGAGTGTAGGATGTATTGACAGAAATGCAACACGATATACATAACTATCTATATACTACGTATAAAGACCTTACACAATGAAGTGTTGTGTTTTTATCATCTCATAATGAGCTATTTCTATCTACATACACCGCGGGTCCCCTTACATGGAATTCACCATGTTGTTTCTACAGTAACCCTAAACGGGCAAACTGCTCTAGAGCGTGTTTGGTAAATATGTTATCTCCTTTGGCAAATAAGCAAAAACGTGCTGACATGTTTGTCTTTTGTCAGTTGCCGTAGTGCTTCAAAAGGGAGGTGTGGAGTGAGCTGTTGGTTTCAATTCGTAACCTCACACAATTTCCTGACTTACCCGTACTTTCATAACCACTAAATAACCAAATCAAAACATTGTCTTTATGATTTTTTCATGGTGCAGAACAACAAAGAACACTTCAGTTACACAACACATTTATACTATATTGGTGACTAACTGGTAACGTAAATGCAATGTCCTATGCACATGATTTCATTACCATTAAAATAACTCATTTACAATGTCAGCTTTTACAATCTCCTAATGTTGCAAGACAACCATAGATAGTCACGTTATGTAATATTTTTCTTAAATACTTTCTTAAAAATGTATTTCTTTGAAGTAACTCCAGGACTATGTTCCGTGTGAAAATGTCACAAAAGGAAGTTGACATGTTGTCGCAAATAGTAACTGACAACGTCATAAAATTACAGCAACAGATCCAAGAATTTCACTCTTCTGGTTGTCACAATAGGTTGTTTGCACGGCACTGCGTGAAGTGCCAGTGGAGGGCAGCAAGTGATTTTCTCCATAGGAATTCACCAAATCAAACTCAAAATACATATGTTTTTCATTGTTTTTGACTGTTCAAACAAATCAAACCATGTAAGGTGTTTTTATTGTGTAGCAAAAGTTGATGGTCATGAAGGGGGAAAATGCGAGTATTGACTGAGAAACAGATAAAAGTGACTTGTAAACCTGATTCTGCGGTAGTGATGACTATCTAAAACGCTTAGCGAGGTTTAACGTACCTAAACGACCAGGGGTGTATTCCAGAAAGCTGGTTATGTGACATACCCGGGTAAGTTTAAGGGTTAGTTAGCTGATAACCTCAACTTTCGGTTCCAAAAATGGAGATAACTTTCAGGGTATTGGAGCAGTTTATCTTCCAGAGTTAGTTCATTTGAAGGAAATGTCACTAAGCTTTAGGGGTTGTCTGCGCATGTGTGTGTTTTTAATGAGCGTCAAGTGGGCGTGAAAGCACAGATTACGTATAATATATTATAATTTTACAGCAATATTACAATTACATCTCCAGTCTCACCCATCGCAATTCAGCATTCACGATTAATTTTATTATTAACTTTATTATTTAACCTTTTAAAATGAAATAATCTTTAAATAAAATAATGTAAGCTGTTATTGTTAAACTTTATGTATTTATATTAAATACAGTATATACTTTGAATAAGGTTTATTAAAACATCTCCAAATATCACTGGATCAATATACACACCTTACAATTTCCAACAGTTAAAGGATGTTAATAGTGAAGTATAACTGCAGAGCAATTGCATATCAATACTCTTGTCCACTTATTAGGCAATATTTGATGCATTGGGTCAAATATAGGTGTGGTCTAATGAGCCAGATTTAAAACTCAATGGTTGAAAGTTCAATTCCCAGGCTGGCAGGTTTCCAAGGCTTTATTAGATGACCCCCAATGGGATCACCTATGGCATACTGTTCACATATTTAAATTCTTATTATAATTTTAAAACCATTTACATAAAAAATACATTTAAAAAAACTTAGTCTTAAGGTTTTTCATACTGACTGTATTCCTTAAACTATTAAGGATTCCTTAAAGTATCCTGTATTCCTTCTGTAGCCTCCTCCTACAGTTTAGTATTGAAAGACCTTTCTCCAAATTACAATTAGCCTTCCAGGATAGGCTGTTTCCAGCTCTTTTAACATTTGGAAAGCCATGGCATTTTAGCAAACAAAGTCAAAAGAAACAAACAAAAAAACAAAATGATTGTGTATTTGAAAGGGATATATTTAGGCTACATGAACACTCCCCGACCAACAGAGACGCTCTAGCGACAGACGCTAGAGACTGCGGTCTTTAGCCTCCTCGTTAGAGCGCCCGTCTCCCATCCGTACCGTCGCCGGTTCGAGGCCCGCGCAGAGCGGTGCGAGTGGAACCGGTTACAACAGCAGACCCTCATCTTCTACTGGAAATTAATTATCATACGTAGTGTAGTGTACTGAAAAGCATTACACAATTTTTTTCCAAAATTATGACCAATGTAGCAGTTTCTAGAATTAAAAGAGTCTCTATCAATATGACTACATCAGCAACTGTTGCAAATAAAGCTGATACAATGCAAAGTCAGTTTTCAGAAAACCAAATAAAGGTAGATTTTTTAAGGAACATACAGAGAAGGAACAGAAAAGAGGTTTTATACTGCCTTCAGAATTAGCAATGTTATCAAATACATACAGTATACACAACGCAATTTTGGTAAAATTACCATCCTAGACACGTTCAAATAACAGTTACAAACATCTCAACAAATCTACACTGTAACAAAGACAGCCATGATGAGTATGTATTTTAAATATTATAGTATAAAAATTGTGCATATATTTAAAACATTTATATATTTAAATACATAATTTATAGCGTTTATAGTTTTATAAACAAAACTTATTTTATGATTTTTTATGATTTTTATTCCTGCACTTTATACACTGATGCAGATTTAAGTCTTCTGTGAAAAAACCTCTGATTTACAGTCAAAAACTTTAAGCTTCCCGGCCGTTTCCATGGTGACTCGTGAAATCTGTGATCCATTGACAATGTCTTCATGTTGTTCCCATGAGCGCGCGTTAACTCTGGGTATCTTTCGGGAGGTTGATTAAACTTACTCTTCAAACGTGTTCTGGAACCGACATACCCCGAGTAAGCAAGATTTGGGTTAATCAACCCAGAGTTCAGGGTTTAGCTGACGTTAAGTTAACCCTGCTTTCTGTAATACACCCCAGGTGAGCTCAGATTTCTGTCAAACTTGTCATGAATACTACAAAGATCGAGTCCTGATTAAATGGATAAAGTGATAACGTAAATATCGTGTTAAGGGTTTCTCCCCCATAGAAGTCCATTATAATGAAACAGCTTAACGTACCGAAACAACGATGACGTAAAACCAAATTTCTATTAAACCTTAATTGTAATAAACACTAGCTACTGTTAAAAGAACAAGCATTTATTCCAGGGATAAGAATAGTCTCATGGTAAGCTTGCTCTTCATAGAAGTTCATTATAAAGAAACCACGTAACGTGGCTCAAGGCAGCGACAAACTGAGAACATGAAACTTTTCTGTTGTCATGTTTATGTTTGATATCAGTGATAAACAAATGTATTTATTTTGGTTTTCCGTGGTTGTTGTTTTTGGTACGTTAAGCTGTTTCCTTATGGACTTCTATGGGGAAGAAATGCTTAAAGCGAGATTTTTCCCTTTATCCATTTAATAAGGGCATGTTATTTTAACGGAAGCTAGTGTTTATTACAAGTAACTTTCATCACTTACTTAAGGTTTGACAGAAATTTGGGCTTACCTGGTCATTGTTCAGGTCGTTAAACACAGGTACTTTGAGTTTGTGATATTGGATTCCTATGGAGGAAAATCACTTGCTGCCCTCTCACGTCATAAAAACCACGTGATTGCAAAGAACCTATATAATTTGTTACGTTGCCACAGCGAAAAATTGGTCGTCAAATTGCACTGCAGTTAAGTAGCAATTAGGTATTATGGTTAGCTGGAAATGGAACACGTCTGCTTATTTTCAATTTGTTTCCCATTAAATACAATGCAAAGTAATTTATATTTGGGGTTTGCAACAAAAAAAAGAGACGTTTGATGAGAGAATTGACAGACTATTTTGCGACTCATTCAAACGTGGCTTTCCAGGGCCCTTATATGATTCACTTACAAGGTAAAAGAATGCATAACCAGCATCTAAACCAACATGGAAATTCACACTTGCCTAACATAGTTGTTTTTCCAGAGTGCTTTTCCATCCATTAAAAGCACCACTGACATTCAAGATTAAACTTTTATTGTTAGCCAATGAGGCAATCGTAAATCTTTCGACATAAAAAATTCACAGACGCACTTTAAATTATGCATATTTCCATTAATAGAGCTGATGTTTTGGTCTGGGTGGGTCAGCACATAAAAGAGTCTAGTCTTGACTCTCTTCTGGTCTTCTCTAGGGGGTCTTCTATCACACAACGCCACTCTCAAGAGCGAGTGAAGAGCATGTGCTTGCCCACAGCATGTATAATGACCCCATCAAAGTCATCAATAACCCTAATGGCCAAACAGACAGTTATGTTACATTTACCAGAATGAAGAATGAGGCTTTTGCGGGCCCGGACAGCCTTTTACACACTCACTTTAACTTCCTGTTTATTTCTGCTCGTAAGGTGTGCATTGTGGCCGGAACTACATTTTGAAGTGCCTTAGACATTTTAATGTAGACATCTGGAGATGGAATGAGGCAATATATCCATAGCGTTCAGCTCTGATTGGCGGCTCGTGGACCGATTGTGCGCAACCACCTGCGCTTAGTTATATTTTAAAATTACATTCAAAGTTTCATTATTTAATTATGACAATCTCCATAGAGACTTTTGCCAAGTGCCACCCTCGCAGTGTCAATTTTTGATGGTTGCGAGTGTAGATATACTGTATTTAGCATGCAGAGTGACGGATGCAGCTGGAGGTAACTGTAATGAAAGGCTTTCACAGAATCAAGCTAATCCATTGCATACATTTCGCATAAGTCCTTGTTAGCCAACCACTTAATTTCCAAGGAAACTGAACCAAGCGTTGTAGTAGTCAAATAACAAGCTTCAACCCAAGATTTTCTTAAATATCAACATTTCTCTCATCTCTGTCTTTCCCTGCCACCTGTCGAGGGTGTTTCTTTGGTTTCACTCCCCGCAACCCTACACAGACACCGCCTGCAGAGGGAAAACACTGTTCTTTCTTTAAAAATTTCTGAAGACCTGTAGACATGCTTTGAAGGTGTTTATTCCCTCTCACAGTTTGCGATGACATATAGGCTACAACAGTGTTTCTTCACCAGGGGGCCGGGGCCTACTAGGAGGCCTCAACATATTTCTAGGGGGCCTCAACAAACTTTTTAGGGGGGCTCAAAATATGAAAAAAACCATTAAAATACCCTACTAGGTCAACTGAAAAAGAAAACACAGAGAAAATGAACTATTTGCGCTTGTGAGTTTTGTAAACCCAGTTAAAATGCTGTGTTTTAGTTAAAACAGCTTAATTATAGCATGTGTCCAATTAACTTAACTGATCAAAATCAATTAACTATTCAAAGTACATTCAACCAAAACCAAATTTAGTTGACTCAACTAAAATAATTGATTTGAATGAACTGAATGAATTGTGTGTAAAAACTTTATTAAATTAAAGGTATAACATTTTTTTTTAACAATGGTTGTTCTTCTGGTAGCTTTCCTGTAGCTCAGTGGTTAGATCATGGCGTTAGCAATGCCAAGGTCATGGGTTCCATCCCAGGAATTGCACATGCTTAGAAACAAATGTGTCATAATGCAATGTATATGCATAAATGTTATAAATGTTCTTCCATGACAACATTGAACAGAATCGCAGAACTAACATCACCAAGCTAATACCTCCTGAAGAAAACAACATTCAAGAGCAACTCAACCTATGCAAAAGCACTACTTCTCTGCACATTAAAACCACTTAGTGTAACAAAAAATGTATATGTCTTCTGTTCTCATCTAGATTATAAAAAACATTGTGAAATTGTGAGTCGGAGACCTCCAAATGTTATTGTGGAGAGTGGAGTACACCCAAGAATGAAAATTCTGTCATCATCTACTCACTCTTAAATTGTCCAAACCGGTATGCATTTCTCTGTTGTGTATAACAAAAAAACAGTTCTGGGGTGGATTTTTCTCCTACCACAGCAGTCAGTAGCACCCAACAACTGTTTACAAACATTCTCCCAATATCTATGTATGTGTGAAAGGTTTTACTGTTCATGGGGTTTGCACTGTACTATACATGCACCAGTATTTGGTTAACACTTCAACATTGTAGGTGGTGGTTTTGCCCCCACAAAAGGTTAAAAACTCTCTCAGTGTCAGAGAAAGACCCATAAACAAAATTAGGATGAATTTAATTGATAACATAAATATAAAAAATCAATTGGTAAACACAATAATGTTTTTATGAATGCACTATACGCACACAGGGTGATGACGTACTTCTGATAAAATCTCAGCCACTTATAACACGCTCGCTCTTCTGGCACTGAGGAATTTTTTCAGCAAAAGAAAACAATGTGTTTACTAAAAAAACCTTTTTGAAAAAAGTTCAGTGAACTGCAGCTGGCAGCTGGGACACCAGAAATAAACCATAAAATAACGGGGTTTTTTTGTCAAATTACGCGTTTTCATCATAAATTTGCGGTGTTATTGTATAAATCTTTTTCTTCACAGAATTTTCTAAAATATATGGAAAACTTGTAAAAACAGTACAATTACGTTTGTTTACAGTGTAGCTTGAACCGTAAGGCTTGAAGCCTTTCCCACTTTTGTTAGATCATTTGATTCACGCCGTTGACCGTTATATTGAAGCGACTGAGTGAACAACGTCATTGTTCCCTATGGACACTACGTGCGCCAGATGTAACTGAGCTGGCTGAGACAAAACGCAGAAGCAATCGTGCATAGAGTCTATTCTTCTGGCCACGATACCCGTGAAGTAAAATTCTGATACTGTAATAGCCACAGTTCTAGTGAGCATTTCTTGGCTCTTGTTGAATTAATAAATGATGCACCATTCTCATATCTTCAGTCGCACAGTGAAAATCAATGTAAGTGTGAAGGGTCTTTAGTTAAAACCCACACAAAGCTCTACCTTTTATCAACATGCAGTTTTTTTCTGGTCTGTGCAGGAACATTATCAAAACAGGAAACACTGGTAGAGACGAACAGGAAAATACAAGGCTGGATACTACTACCAGAACTACTACTCGTTTTTCTACCAGAATCAAGCTGTGATGTTAGTCCAGTACAATCTTTTAGAAGTTGATAAATGAACGTGCCACTAGCTTAACCTCATTTGAAAGATGCCTTTAGAGAGCAGTTTGTGACCTTCTGACTTCTTCGGTAGCCTGTGAGCATTGGTGTACGTGTGGGCCCATATGTCCACTGTTTCTAGCTATCTGTATGTATCCATGTGTGTGTAGTGGGAAGGGGTCATTCAGATGTGGGAGCAGGTGAGCAGCTCGTGGCCTGGCAGCGGGGCCTCTGGAGAAGTCATGTGAGATCGCTCTTAACAGCCTGATCAGGTTGATGGATGTAACTAGGCTCAGCTTTCACGCCGACATCTGCACCTGCTGCCCCGGCGCTGCTTATTGGGTCCATGAATCAATTTAATGAGAGATGGAAGGGTTCAGGACTTCAATAAACACCCCGTTGAATCCACTTCAATACATGTCCCATAAACTGGGTTTGGGGCAGATACCTCGGAGTCAAATTAGATCGCTTTTTCTGCCGGAGCATGGCAACAGCAAATAGAGTTCATTGGTTTGATTCCCATGGAAACACAATGTTCAAAAAATACATGTGTACCCTGAATGCACCGCAAGTCATTTTTAATAACACTGTCTGCAGAATTATGAAGAAATTGTATAAACAAAGTTTGAATGAAGTTGGCATGCAAATAATTTGAGCTGAATTTATGGCAGATGTTACTTATGTATGTTACTAACCTGGGAAGCGTTTCCCAAAAGCATCGTTAACCAACTATGGTGGCAAGTTCCATCGTCCCAGCATAGTTCAGTGACTTACGTGTTTCCCAAAACCATCGTTCCAACAATCAATCGCAAGCAACATCGCAAAGTTGCATGGTTGGAACTACAGGTCTAGAGCTGTGGTTAGAAGCATCGTTCCTTGTTATTATGACATGTAGACTTACATGCATCAAGCTTTTGAACAACGTAAGCAAGCAACACACAATGCATTCCACATCCATCATTCTGAATATATACTGTACAAATTCAATTTGACATCTTTTAGTTGGCAAGAAAATAGAAGCGCTGTTGTTTGAAAATTGCGCATGCACATGACCTGCGGAATGACGTAGGAGGACACTTATAAATGAATTAAATACCGTGAAATAAAACAACAGGTGACAAAAACAGAATAACAAAAGCATACAATGTATGTTATTTACAGCAAGAATTTGACATTAATTCGATCTGAACGTATTAATTAGTAGACGTCATTACTCCGCCACCTGTGTGGCGTCATCAACAACACTGACCAAAATTATAAACGCAACACTTTTGTTTTTGCCCCCATTTTTCATGAGCTGAACTCTATCTAAGACTTTTTCTACGTACACAAAAGGCCTATTTCTCTCAAATATTGTTCACAAATCTGTCTAAATCTGTGTTGGTGAGCACTTCTCCTTTGCCGAGATAATCCATCCACCTCACAGGTGTGGCATATCAAGATGCTGATAAGACAGCATGATTATTGCACAGGTGTGCCTTAGGCTGGCCACAATAAAAGGCCACTCAAAAATGTGCAGGTTTACTGTATTGGGGGGGTCCGAAAACCAGTCAGTATCTGGTGTGACCACCATTCGCCTTAGGGCTGAGCCCGATTATTCGCGATTACCAATAAATCATGCTGAAATCGAGCTGCTCGATTATGCAAGGCATCGATAATTGTTTTATGCATAGCTTGTCCATGAAGCACGTCTCTGGGATCAGTAGGAATTGCTGCTCGATCTAAAAGCAGTGCGAGTTTGAGTCGCTTATAACGTGCATTTAAAAAAGCAACACCCGTCAAACATGATCTTATAAATATACTTTATTATCATGAAAATACCTGAGGAGGCTTTAGGAACAGTGATAAAAAACATGTCCTTAGGCATTTCCTAGAACTACGTGTGTTATTCTTCTTCTGCAGTGCGTATTTGGAGTTTCTGCACGAGAGCGCCCTCTGGCTTTCAGGTGCAGCAGCATTTTACCGTACTTCACTCACAAGCTGTGCATAAATCACGTGATAGATATTTTGGTCAATCGTGAACAGCCCTAATTTGCCTCACACAGTACAACACATTTCCTTCGCATAGGGTTGTTGATTATGGCCTGTGGAATGTTGGTCCACTCCTCTTCAATTGCTGTGTGAAGTTGCTGGACATACGCCGATCCAGAGCATCCCAAACATGCTCAATGGGTGACATGTCCGGTGAGTATGCTGGCTATGCAAGAACTGGGATGTTTTCAGCTTCCAGGAATTGTGTACAGATCCTTGCAACATGGGGCTGTGCATGCTGCAACATGAGGTGATGGTCGTGGATGAATAGCACAACAATGGGCCTCAGGATCTCGTCACGGTATCTCTGTGTATTCAAAATGACATCAATAAAATTCACCTGTGTTCGTTGTCCATAACATACACCTGCCCATACCATAACCCCACCACCACCATGGGCCACTCGATCCACAACGTTGACATCAGCAAACCGCTCACCCACACGACGCCATACACGCTGTCTGCAATCTGCCCTGTACAGTGAAAACCGGGATTCATCCGTGAAGAGAACACCTCTCCAAAGTGCCAGACACCATCAAATGTGAGCATTTTCCCACTCAAGTTGGTTACGACGACGAACTGCAGTCAGGTCGAGACCCCGATGAGGACGACGAGCATGCAGATGAGCATCCCTGAGACGTTTTCTGACAGTTTGTGCAGAAATTCTTTTGTTATTTAAACCGATTGTTGCAAACCGATTGGCTGGTCTCAGACGATCTTGGAGGTGAAGATGCTGGATGTGGAGGTCCTGGGCTTGTGTGGTTACACGTGGTCTGCGGGTTGTGAGGCCGGTTGGATGTACTGCCAAATTTTCTGAAACGCCTTTGGAGACGGCTTATGGTAGAGAAATGGACATTCAATTCACGGGCAACAGCTCTGGTGGACATTCCTGCAGTCAGCATGCCAATTGCACGCTCACTCAAAACTTGCAACAGAGAAGTGCTCACTAACACAGATTTAGACAGATTTGTGAACAATATTTGAGAGAAATAGGCTTTTTGTGTACATAGAAAAAGTCTTAGATCTTTGAGTTCAGCTCATGAAAAATGGGGGCAAAAACAAAAGTGTTGCGTTTATAATTTTGGTCAGTGTAGATTGCTGAACCAACTTGGTTCAAACATTTGATTTCCGACAGAGTTACTACGGTTTTGGTTAACAGTCGTAACTGCATCGTTAATTTCCCCAACGATGCATTGTACTATGGTGGTTAACCAGCGAGTTATGTCGATGTTCGGGAAACGCACCCCAGAATGTTTAACACTATATCAATGTGATCAGTGATAAATACAATACATTTTACCAAAGCATACATTTTGAAGTTTAATTGCAATTATTTAGCTGTCTAAAAGACAACAACATAAAAAACCTCAACATCTCTCCTCTGTGCTTGTTGAGTTGACTCAACTGGACTTCACTGTAAACTAAACTGTAAACGTTCCTGGTAATTACTACCTGCGTGATACGGGCAGTCTTTTGTAAGAAAAAGTCTTACAAAGCAGCCCAGATTGTGTCAACATCAGTGTATTTGCCAGGTGCCAGACAAACATGTTATTACTCTCTGACAGCCCTTCTGGTCAAATCCATCCAAATATCACAGTGGCTTTCAATGAATCTAAACATGTCACTTGTTTAGATTTGCCTGCGCTCAATACTTAATACAACACAGAACCTGTAGTCTAACTGATTGATTTTTTCTTTTTTTATGATATATTGTCATGTCAGTATCTTGTTTTTTATAGTCGCCTCTTTATTTTTAAGACCAAACGTCACTTTGTGGTAAATACTGCAATATTTTGTTTCTTTAGATCATCCAATTGTGCCTGTTGTCATACCCTGACTTAACAAGTGACTCAAAACAAACATTCGTTCTTTTCGATGTTTTGTCTTCGGTTTGTTTTTGATCTGTGTCTAAGACGTTATGAAGACAAATCAGGTAAGCGTGAGAGAGATGGAGAGGGTGTTTGCGAAAGAGGGAACAGGACAAAGAGATAGAGGCTAAGACCGATAGCGGGATGCCATAGGTAATCAATACCACAGCGGTGACTCAAGTGTTTACTCCCTGGTTTATCTCATTTGGAGCTGCAGGTTCAGGCCGTCTGATCAAGTAAACAAGAGCAGTCCTTTAGAATTTAACCCTTCTATACTCTGAGCCATAAATGGTCACCAGTTTATGCTGAGTTCTGGATGCTGGTGTGTTGGGGTCACCAACAGGTTTCTTAAAGGTAACAGTCATCCAAACTCAAAATGTACTCGCCCTTGTGCTATTTTAAAGCTGTAAGACTTTCTTTCCTTTTTGTTTTGTCACAAGATGCTCATTCTCTTCATAGAAAGCTACAGGACCAAAAGAAAATCATAAGAATAACCAAATATCAAGATTTCATGACACGAGAACCAATAAAAAAAGATAATGTTTTAAATCGCTTTTAAATTTAAGAGAATAGCAGAGTCTACTGTATGCCAACAATAATGATACAAAGGAATTACTGTATATTTTTTTTGTCACATTTTTTACAGATGATGAATTAAGAAATGGACAACCGTCAATCAAAATTTTCCAATTTAAAAAGTCGATTCCAATTTAAACAGCGTATGCATTTAAAATGTGAAACTGCAGGACATAAGCTTAGAATAAACATACCATTATTATTGTTGGTGTGGACCCTAAAATACAGCTCTGGAAAAAAATGAAGAGATCACTCAGAAATTATTTTCAGTTTATCTGAATTAACTATTAATGTGTTTAGGTAAAATGATCATTTTTATTTAATTTTGCGACCTTGAGTTTTGAAGAACTTTTCTCAACAACATTCAAAATATTTTTTTTCCCCATTGCATTTACTTACAGAAAATGAAAACTGGTCAAAAGAACCTGCTAGAAAGGTTCATATTAATTTCTAAACAACACAATACTACTATTTTATATGTATTTAAGAAATCTTATGAAAAAATATTACTAATCAACTAAAATGAATGTTAATATTAATTGAATTAAAATGATAAAAAGTATTTACAAAAATATGTGATGAAATAACCCTGCGTTGGCATCTTCTCAATCTTTCACATTAGTGTTAGATGACTATGTCACCTATGAGGCTTCTGCTTTTGTTGGATTTCAACAGACACTAGACTGGATTTGACACAATACCTGTAGAAATGCTGATTTAAAAACAAGTTTGGACTCTTAATGGTGGTTTGCCGGACAGGGATTCATTTAAACCAGGACTAGGTTTTAGTTAAATTAGGACATACAGTTTTTACAAACATGCCTTACAAAAAACATTGCTTGTGTGCATTTTGAGACAAACCAATGTCACTGGTGTATTTTTAGATTTGTCAGTGCAAGTTGGTTTCAGTTTAGACAGCCCTGACATTTATTTTAATCTAGGACTAGTCTTAATCCATGTCCGGGAAATCGCCACATAATCTCTTATTTTTTTCCAAAGCTGTACTTGTCATTCTAATTAATTTTATACTTATCGTTCTTGGTATGAACGGGTCTTAAGACCACCAGGTAAGTGTTGAATGCCTGTGCTGGTTCAACAGCTAGACCGGAGCCAAATCCACAGATAAACTGATTCTGTGCTGAGCCGGTCTTTTCGGCAGGGCAGTGGAACTGCATCAGCCTACTGTGGGCTATGTTCCAGGATCATTTGCTTCCAGTGCAAACTCAGACACGCAGCATAAAGAACAGTCATCATAGCAGTTTTCACGGAAGCAGCTCTGTTCACATGGAAGTATCGCTTCTGGCCTGTGGAGTTTGCTATTTCCTCTTTTCTATGGCAACGTGTGCTGTGGAACTGTCTTTGTGGACTGCACCGTCACTTTTCACTAGTTTCCAACTTGAGATGACTTTGAAATAAGTTGATTTTGGAGTAAAATAACCCACAGCTGAGCCCAGAATGGCTCGATACCTCACAGCGCTGCAGCACAATTCTCTTTATCTATAGCAACTCAAGAGGTCCTAACGCATCTAAATTCAGGGAAACGGATGCAAGGTGAAGCGCTGCTCATTTGAATTGTGGATGCGTCACTTTCAATATGGCTTTCTGGGTCTGGTTTAGCCGTACTTTATGGGAAGCTCAGCAACTCGGGAAAGCATTCGTGTCGGCCTGATAAAGTGTCACGGGTGCTTATGCTGATGGTAGCTGATGTTGGCTGTGTGCTCGCTCATTACCCTGCCTGCTAGTGGATGCCCTTGGACCGAAGGTCACCAAAATTAAGCTAGGCGTCCGATTAAACCCCATGAAAAATCCATCTTCTGGAGACCCCATATCTCTTCTGCAGTTTTTTGTGTGTATGCCGTCCGACTTGAAGGTGCACCAGCCAATAAGAGGCATCCATTCAGCCCTATCCTGCCATGGCTGCATGATGAATATATTTCTCTTCATAGTGGGCAGGCTCAAAGGATAATGGGGCTGGGGGGTGTGTTGAGGTCACTGCACCTTGACAGTGGAGGAGGCTCTGCAGCTTGGGAGAGTGGACATCGGTCTACTGACACAAGAGAAAAAGAATGAGATCATAGATGAGAGAATACTGCAATACTTTGTTTCAAACCTGAGTGCACTACCTCGCTGTCTATTGTCTGCTCCCTTTTAAAGGTGTGATGAACTGGACTTGTTTATTGTTTTATACTGTTGTATGAGGTCTACTTATGACGTTCGCGTGGTTTTTACATTTAAAAACATCAAAATCAATAAGTAATAGGCTATTTTCTACCCGGGTATTGAGGCCGGCTTCACAACCGATTGGTTTGAATGGGCGTTCCGCCATGAAGACTTGGAAGTAAACGCCCACTGCTATGATTGGATAGCAGTTTGCGTAGTAAACTTAGTTGGAGCCTTCTGTGAATTTGGTTAGAGACGTAACGTTAGGTTACACATTAGCACCATTCGCACGAGATTAGTATTATCTGGGGACCTCGTGTGATTTATAAATGACCTCCCCAGATCAGTATTTCATGTGACGCATTCGCACGGGATGATTTTACTCAAATTTACTGACTTATTTCCTGGATGTGATGGCAAGGCTGTGCGTATAGTTTGTATAGCCTATAGTTGTATGGCGTTTAATGATATGTATGAACGTACCTGTCAGCATCTGAGACCCGTGATCGCGAACCAGACAAAAGATCACCGCGATCGCGGGTCTCAAATGACATGAGAGTTTCCATGATAAATAAACAAACGGGAGACTCCCGGTTACATATGGATATGACCCAGCACCCGAAATAATACCAAAACACTTCAATACAGCCTCCATTATTCGCAAACGGTGGATAAAACCTTGAAAAATGATATACTGTATGATCCCGCCAAATCACAGAGATCCCGATTCGCACGGGCTTAAGATCAAGATCTTAAGACAACCTCTGCAATTAATACAAATGACTAGAGGTCCCCAGGTAATACTAATCTCGTGCCAATAGTGCTCAGGGCATATCAAGCGATCTCTAACAAAGCAATAGTGACGCATAGTACAAAAATGTTTTACATAAGATTGCTGCGCCATTCCTATCGGATCCAATATTGACGGCACAACACTTCTTTTTAATTTTAGTCTCTCCACAAATCCAGCGTCGACCTGTGCCTTGTTCACAAAGGAATCCTCGGAGAAATGAAACTAACAAACACTCCATGTTTTTCCCACATGAGCTGGAACGTCTTTAAAAATAAACCTAATTCCTAATATCGGAATCCGAAGGAAGGTTATGCAGCGACTGTATTCTTCCACAACCAGGGATGGCACTATATTTAGCTATCTTTAATGGCATGTTTGTTTATTGCTTGCTCGCTTTATCTGGTGTTACTTGTGTTACTTCAGTACTGTCATGCGCGAACCAGTGGGCGGGGCTAGAGAAGTAGTTGTTGATATTCTTTCTGTGTTCAACCTATCAATGTCATCATAGATAGGTGCATTCCAGGACCTGGCGTTCGCTGGGCCTGGTGTCAATAACAGTTGTAATCTCAGTAACAAGGGCGTTTTCAGTTCTGACACTTGCATGATGTTCACGTGAGTACGATTCCCTCTTATACAACAAAAGCTCGGGTTAAAATTGTGGTTTTAATTCATGGCCCCTTTAAGGCAGCACCCTTAGATGGGTACAATAGTGTACTGGGTTTGATGTGTTCACATGCTCCAATAATGAAATCCAGAGAGTTCTTGTATGCTATTGAAACTTATTAAAATATGGATAACTTTAAATCTAAACTCCAATATTAATTTAATAAAACTCTAATTTACAAATGCCTCAAATGTAGGATTATAGTCTAATTTAACACTGATCATTGTTTCAGCGTTGATGTTCATTTGGACTCTTAATTATTCCGAATTTTCCTCATTATTTGATCATTAGGGACATGATGTCGTACACTACGGGGTACAGAATAGCCCCTGCTCACCCTCCTTTCCCACCCAATTAAACGGGATTCACCCAATGGAGACGATATACTAACAACTGGAATTTGGGACTAAATGAGATGTCACCTCACATTCATTAAGTGATCTGACCTAAATTAAACATCCCTGAGGTAGTTTCAGTCATAGCCTACATGTGCTTGGGGTCTAAGGACATAACAAGTAGAAGTAACAACAGAAGTGTAGAGATACAGACCAGAATGAGAAAAGACAGCTTTGTCAAGCTGCACATGACAATTTTCTAAGACTTGAATAGTTCTATAAAAGTCCATTTGTGATTATGAAGTATTTCAAAAGGACCGCATTCAAATCTATTCACCAGTTGATTTCCAATCATAATTAAATTTTACCCTACAAAGCATGCAAATGACTCATTTTGTTTGAAAATCACATCTGGGATGGATTTATAAATAAATTATCTGTAAAGATTGTCGTTTTCATTTACGGAGAAACACATGCTCTGCTAGGAACATCTGTCTGTGTGTAAGAACACATGTTCCGACAACAGAAACACAAAATGATGATGTGAGATTAAATGCTTAAATTTATTATTAGTATAAAAGATAAGGCAATGTTTGACTTTTATTTTTATTAATTTATTTAATCTCATGTTAAAGTGTTTACTTCGCCATAATGTGTATACATAGCTCGACTTATTCTTATTTAATGTAAAATACACATGTACCTGAATAAAAAGAGCTTTGATCAAATTTTAAAATATTTTCCATTATTCTGGCTTCAACAAAACATCACACAAGACCAAAGGAATCCCTCAAACACATCTGAGAAACTAACACCTTTGATGATCTCATATCACACAGGGATAGAAAAGACTGGCTGCCATGTATTCCACAAAAAACGCTCCCTCAAAAACAAATAAATAAAAAAAATCACTCCTTCAATCTGCGCTCACTTCATAGCTGGTGTGATTGCGTGAGGAAAGAGCTTGGGAAGGCTTTTGAGTGTTGCAAACAGCACTGTTTGTGTGTGCATCCGCAGATTACATTTTTCACACTATCAATCTGCGCACGTGTAGATATGTTTGATGTGTTTGTATGTTCGCGTCTGTGTGTCTGTTCTTAAGTCTGACAGCTGATTTGGTCAACAGAATCTTGTCACCAGCATTCAACCCTGTACGACAGAGCGCTGCAATGCAATTCAGTAGGCTATGCATACAGAAAGACTGATAAACACACAAACACAATTATATTGACAAAGAACATTTCAAATCAATTGTCGAGCACTCAAAAACAACAGGCAACACACACTCACAAACCACCCTCTAAGACCAGACACAGCATACTATCAAACCCAGCATGAAACAATGACAGCAATGATGCATGAGAAGTCTTTAGGAAGATGAAGGTTATCACTGTACAATATGTAACTGGAAATTAGAGTAGACCAAAGCCACCCACATCACCCATGACACGACATATACTAAGAAACATACGCAATAAAATGCACTGTAATGTTAAAGCTACAATTCGCGATAATTTTGGGGTAAAAATAATTAGAAATCAATTATTGAGTAAATACATAGATCCGATTCAAAATAATTGACTTATCTTACCTTGATTCACAACGGTAACTTATAATATTGATTTATAATCGGGTCGGACCATGGAGGAAATTTGAATTTGGGGAGGTCCTCTTTGCGTCATTACATCAGTTGATCACGTGTGTGTGGATGGCGCTGCAGCGGCACTACTGCGGGCGACAAAGTTTTGTTCATTCTTATAAAAGTAGATTAGAATCATCATCATCCAGATGGCTGTGTTTAAAAGCGATCATCTGGGGAATGTCATGTAAACATCTTAATTTATTAAGTTCTGACGCTGATTACATCTGAGGAATCACTTGCTGTTAATAACAAAGTAACCTCATGCTCCGATAAGCTAAAATGACAGCTTCGTCCTAAAGCAAAAACTGAAATTGACAGGGATTTTGAGAGTTGGCTCTGACATCTGAAAGGATTGCATTAACAGGATATAGTGATTTATTTAGTAAATTCTTTGTTTTAGATATGGTATGTGTTCAGATGACGTATTTCAGATATATTACTTGTAGGACTTAAGGTAGGCGGTATTTTCCATGTTATTTAGAGTTTTTGTCTACATCAGGCGCGAAGCGATAAAAGCTTAAATATAGTTGGGGTGTAGCAATACATTCAGCCTATACGATTCAATCTGCTTGTAAGTGTGATGTTCTGGGACCAAACGCTCTATTAAAGCCTAATTCAAACAACAAAAAAGCTAATAACGTCACTTTCCCACGTGAACAAGCCGGAACACGCCCCCTTGAGTGTAACATTCAGCAAAATGGCTGCTTTTAATAGGAGAAATTGTGGTGGCCATGAAGTGCAAAACAAAACAACAAATCGCAAAAGTAATAACAAATCTAAAAGCAAAATAGAAAATAGAAAATCACAATTACAAATCTGGAAACGCAGTATCAAATCTAAATACAAAATAGCAAACAACAATTCGGGAAACAAAATAACAAGTCAGAAAACAAAACGACAAGTCAGAAAACACAACCACAAATCAGTCAAACCGGAAAAGGTAGGTCTTTTGTTGGAATGGGATAGCTACTGCTGATTGGACGAAACTCCTGTCAATCAAGATATCCAGGAAGCTCACTGTGAGGAAGGACATTCATATGTGTGATACAGAGCATATTCATTGAATTACGTTCAAAGGCCAAAAAAACAAGCTCATCTTGCATTAGGAGTAAATGTGCGTCCGGTGCGGTACTGTTTCTCACTGGATGCATGAGCAGAACCTAAGCGTCGCATAAGCACTGAGCAGCGTTCATAGTAATGCGACTGGCTTAGATTTATGCATCATCAGAAAGTAAAGTCAAATGAAAAAAAATAATTTCATGTAAAACACTTTGAATTGCCCTTGTGTATGAAATGTGTTAAATAAATAAACTTGCCTTGCCTTGCCTTGCAATTAAATGTAATTTCCAAAACAAAAAAACAATGTTTAAGAACATTTTTTGTTGTTGTTGTTGTTGTCCATAAAACATTCAAGGTTTAAATTGAACTGTCTCTTAAAGTTCATAAAAATCGAATAGGTCTGTCACTGAAAAATAAAACTAAATTGTAATGTAAAATTAAAAAAGCACAAAATAAAATCAGTGTAAATTAAATCAAACGAGTGTAAAAACACATAATAATAATAATAAAAAACATGCTCATTGCAGTCTTTCCTGTGGCTCCGCCCATTTGTATCCAGGTGTGTCTTGTTACCCATAATTACGCTGTTTATTTATTTTTAAACAAATGTTTAAAAATAAATGTTTCCCATTTTGTTTTCGTGTGGTCATTTTGTTTTATGTGTTTATGTTTTTGCACATGCTACTTCAGTTAATTCACAAACAGTGAGATCTTAATACATTAACTGTATTTGTTTGTTTTGGATGTCAGCTTTTCTGGTCCAAGTGGGCGGTTCTTGGCCAGGTTTAGCCAATAAAAAGAACGTTTTGCGGCAGTCAATGGCCTGACTTCCTGACCATCTTAACCCACTACATCATCTTGGCTAGGTTGGAAGACTAACTAAAACGGCTTTTAACTAGAAAACCACCCTTGATTAGGTCTTTTTCAGCCAGGTATTATGTGTTTAGAAGTTACCGTGGTACATTTATTTTTGAAACATGCAGAGTGGTTTAGTCTCTCGTGGCCAGACCTTCATAGTAAAGTAAAGTAAAATTCAACCAATCAGATGACGACTTCGAACGTGCTGAAGTGTTTCCAGAAAAGTGTGCCTTATGCATCAGATGTTCAGCCAACGGTCAGCGGGCGTGACGTCTGAGGCTGAGACTATGACTGGCCTTAGTTGTCCTTTAAAGAAGACGTTGAATACACATTATAGGAAAACACAATGAATCTATTTATCTATTGCCAGTGAAAGGAGATTTATTGAGATGCATAACCAAAACGAGTAAAAGATAGAGACAAAGCAGATGGAGCAAATTAGAGTCTGGAGGAGTCTGATGCTTTATCTCTTTATCCAGGGATGTAATATAAAGATACAGTCGCTCGCAAGTAATTACCTTCGGTCAGCAATTGTAATACAGTACGAGATCTACTAGTTCTTGTGATATATGAATGTAAATATTTACGTAAAGTGAGACTGTTATTTTGTTTTAATCCATTTGCGAGGTTGCGTTTCGTGCTGTGAGGTACACAGAGCCATTTCTCTCACAATATTATACTGTGAGATAATTTAATTCTGTGATTATATACTGTACAGTACATAGGCCTATATCAGGGAACTCACGGCTAATATCAATAATTCAGGTCTTGACATCTAATGCAAAAATCTGCATGGCTCGTTGAATTTTTAGAATAGAAAATACTTCTGGTAGAGTATAGACATGGTTAGTGCTCACCGTTTGTCATCGGAAGCGAAAGAATCACTTGCTAAGGCAGACTTAGACATATTTTTGGCCAGTTGTTGAAAGATGCACTACTCCTTTAAAAATTTTATTATATTGCATACATTTTATATTATAAAAATGTTATCTGCTTTAATTGTTTAAACAATACAATCTGCACTGACTGCAGATGCACAGGTAAATGGTTTCCAGTTTTTGCAGCTTTGTGAACTAACATCACACATTACACAGACTCAATGCATTTGGATCCAAACACAGGGCTGAGATACAAGAAAGAGGAAATAGATGAAGCCTTCCTTCCACACCTTTCAAAACACACAAACACAATAATTCATTCCAAACAAGAAAAGATTACCAAGGTGCACTGCAGCGACTGGCATAAAGCCGAAGGTGAATTATGGTCTAGGGATAAATGGGGTGTGTTAAATAGACCATGTTTGCATCAGTCGGCCAAAGTGAACCGCATGTGCCATCTCCCAGAAGTCTGTTCAGTTCTCTTATCGGGAACAGGCCTCTTATCTCTTAGCTCCATAACAGCAAACACACTCACACAAGAACAAGTGTACACACATTCAAACACACACACACACACTGAATTATCTACATCAGTTAGTAGCTAGGTGACATTTGGATGCCTTTTCGTCAATCTCTGATACAAAAGTTCATCGCATTGGTTGCCAGAAAGCAAACACATAAAAAAGCAATACATTATGGGAGCCCCTATCCAATGTAAAATTGTGTGTCCTTTTATTGGGTATAAAAGGTTTTTATTTTAGTGGTCTGCACAAGCCTGACTATCCGCGACTAAAATTATACTTTTTAAAGGTCAGGAAAGATTTTTAAGTGCACCCAAAAAAGTCTGTCATCTAGAGAAATACCTGTTAGCATTGCTGTTAGCTGGTGCATGCAGAGCTGAAAGCAGCTGGATACTTTGCTTCCTTGGTTTCATAAACATCTCTCAAGCTTTAAATGCAATGGGACTGAACAATGAACCGAAGGGATCAATCATAGACTGAAACAAAACATGTCTCTACTTCATTCCTCTGTGGAAAAATTAAACCAAAATGTCATAGAAATTGCCACTGACATCATGCGCCAATGATGTTATTCAGAGTGTAGTAAGGATTATGACATGGAAGGTCCCACCCAGATTCCCTCAGACTCCATTTCACACACAAAGCATCATATGACTAACTAAAATCAAACCTATTTACTGTAAAAATGAACACTGGAGCATACATGAGTGTGATGTAACTATATAAAAAACTGAAACCGTCTTTGGTAAAAACTTTTTTAAAGTGTAAATGGATTTTTTTGTCTCACTGAGATGGCATGGTTTATATACAATTCTGCAGCCAGCCAACAGTGGGCGAATAAAACATTTAATTTCACTTTTCAGGACATGCCTGGTATGCTCCGGATGTTTAGCTAATTATTACATCCATGTCAGTCCTGTAATGCCATGTATACATAATGTAGTTAAAAGCATCTTTCTCCTTTGTTGTCATTTTAAAAGTAGCATGTAATTTGAGTGGTATAAATTAACAAAAAATATTAATAATTATAATTAATAATTGTATTGATTTATTATAATTATTAATATATATATATTATATTATATTATATTATATTATTTAATTATATTATTGTAGATGTTTTAAGGTGAAAATGTTTCGAAGGGCTACGTGAAAAGAAATTCATTCATACGTTCTGCTGTTTAGAATCGGAGCTGCATGCCAGATTAGGATGTGATCCAGTCTTGTGAGTTCATTGCATTAATTATTCTTTTTATTAAACATGCTAGAAAAAAGCCTTCTAACCTAGTCTACATTAATTATATGTCAGAAAAAAGCCTTCTAACCTAGTCTACAATATGGACAATTAACATGTAATGTAGGCTATGTTATCATTTGCCAGCAATGAAAACGATCTTTATTAAGATCAGCACATGTGCAGTTTTGCTGCAGGTAAATTCAACAGAAAGTTTCATGGAAACACTTTAAATACAAAAGTCGTTAAAGTCAGCAGTACAATTTTAACATGTATTATACTTGGAATTATACAGTGTACATGAATACCAAGGGTAGACTACTCGACTTTTAAAATCTGAACAGATTTTTTAAACAAACTAGACATCACACACTTGCAGACTTTTTGAAAGTTTGCGGAGCAAAACAGGACATCACACAGTACACGATGAAATCTGCAGACTAGCGCAGAATTTCTGCAACAAGTCCAGACTGAAAATCTGTGCAAAATCTAAGCAAAAGTCTTGTAGTCCAACCTTTAAATGTCACAGAAAAGTTTTCAAAGAAGTAATTTGCAGACAAAAGAAAAAGAGTCAACTGTGTCATGTAAATAAAGGCTATTTGCACTTGATATATGCATCTTGCATTGGGATATTTTTTCCTTTCTCATTACATGGCCATTTTGGCTCAAGTTTACTATCCTTTGAATGTGTATACTGTAAGGAAACATCTGGTTTAAATGTGTAATTATCTTGGATATATTTTCTTTTTATAATAATAATAATAATCATGTGTTTAATCTCATTACATCTGCCCAATAGTTGTTATTACTGTAAGATAAAAATACTACAAACTTGACATTTTGACTTGTCAACTTGTCATCTGTATTGGATATACAATGCAATCCCCTACATATACAGGTATGACACACGTGGAGAAATTAAAATAAGGCAGTGGCTATTTACACTAAGTTAAAATAGTGGTAGATGCTATTTACACTAAGTTTAAATAGCAGTATAGGTTCTGTTTACACTATGTGAACATATCAGCATTTCTTAGCAATATTTTCACTAAATGTAAATAACTGTATTTTCTTTGGATTAAGTGTAAATGGTAGTTAGATGCTAGTGGTACTTATAAATAGTGGCAGATACTATTTGCACCTCAGTATTGTTGTGTGTTAAACATTATTTATTAATAACAGAGTGTAAATAATTATATTTAAACATATATATTAAAAGGATGAACTTATTGAGATAAGAAAGCCCTACAACCACCCCCGAACCTAAACTTTATGATTAAACACTTGTTAGCCAATTTTCATATACTTTCTTAATTGTATTGAAAACAAATGCGTTCATCATCTGATATGTGATGGAAAAAGGTAAAAGAGCAAGTTTGGCAAAAGGTTGCTTAGAACCTGGGTCTCCAGCATCAAAGCTATTAACTACACACTTTACACCACTGGAGTTGCTTTTTGCAATGTTGTCGTTCTAACAATTTCTCTATTCCCATCAGATACTGGTGGGCAGAGTTAGTTTAAATAGTTTTCGGGCTGTTTGTCCTCAATGTAAATAGACACCATGTTAAAGTAAACATTCGTTTTAGTTTTAAAATGTTAGTCTGGATGTTTGCCAATAATTGTGGTCACTCTCCCATACTGTACACGTTTCAGACCAGAGTTGCACCTCTGCTACACAGCTCTTTGTTATGTCAGTCTAATGGTGTAGTTACACCACCTACCAGCAGGGGCTAACATACAAAAGTTAACCAGCTTTACCACTGTTGAAGATCTTCTAAAATGTTGTTTTAAATATGCAATTTTTGTCAAACAGAGCTTTCATTGACTAGTCATAAAGATTCTGTGTAGTGGTCTGACCTTAGTGAGTATGTTTTTCCATTAGATGCTGGCCTATGGTCATGTCTGCCTGCTGTGACTGTAGCCGGTGCTTTAATCTGTTATTAGCCTGTCTGGCCTCAATAAAATGCCTCATTTACAAATTACCTGCTTTAGGCCTGCTTCACCACTTTTCATTAATGTAGCAAAATCAGACAAAGTTTCATGTCCTCTGGGAACCCATAAAACGCCTTTTCTAATTAGTATTAGTAGTAAAGAAACAATTGCAAGGTGTCTTTAATTACTTTATGACATTGATAACGCGAAACTGATTGCAGGTCGGTTGTTGATGTGCTAAATTTATATGGTCGTAAACATCTGTTTGTCACGGCCGTTTTTCAAATCTGTTTCCTGTAGGTTGAATGAAAGTGAGAATCATTGACGAACATTTCAGTCAAGGCATTGGTGAGACTCCAGCAGTTTTCTTTTATAGACTGACATCTGTAGTCATTTATTTGTCTTTATACCTTAAAGCTAACAAGGTCATAGCTGTAGGCAAAAATATGATTGGATATCATTTGAAAAATACACTGATAATAAATATTTAAAGCCACAGATATGATGTGATATTTTGAAACTTTTTGGTAAAGGTCAAAACTGGGTGACTTTCTGCACACGCTGGGACAAATTAAATGAATAAATGGGGATGAATTTAAAATTTCAATGTTGACCAATTTTATTATCAAGAGTTTATTCCCCACACACAGTTCATAAGCATTGAGTGGAAAAATAACTTCAGGAAGGGCAATCGTGTGGTCTCCCATCCACATCAAAGGGTTATAATGACATCTAGTGGAAAATGTATCTGATAAAATTATTATTGCATGTTCCATATTTTCGCCCATGAGAGGTCTATAAAGGAGTTACAATGGTATTGATTCACTTTAAACAGATTACTGTATGAAAAAGCGTACATTAGTCTGGCATTATCGGTTGACCCATCTTACCTCACCATTGTTAAATGAAAAGCTATTGTCCTCATTTGGAAGGTGGTAATTCAGAGCCATTGATCATTCTTGACAATAAATTAGCACCGTACACAAATGACGGTAATCGTGTGTGAAGTTGTGTAACCTTTTCTGTCAAAGGCTCACACACACTAGCCTGACAAGTCTTGTTTGGTCTATTTATAACAGCAGAACAGAGGAGAGATATGTACAACCATACAAGCACATTAAAACAATCACAACCTCAGGGCAGCCAAGGGTAAGTAAGAGTGACCTGTGTTTATACTTGACAACAACATCTTGAGTAAACTATTTCAGGGTCATCGTATTGTAAATAGAATCATGTTTTAGTTTGTGCAGGTTTTGTCAGAACAACAGGGTTTATCGGTTTACTAGTTGTAATGTAAAGGTTGTGTAATGCACTGTTTGCATGGTTTGTACAGTATAAGCATAGATTTCTATATTTAGCTAAATAAACGTCAAATAAAAGCTCTGATGATAGATTTGTTGTCTCACTTAGATCTTTACTTATCACTGCGCGATATGCAAATATTTACTTGTAGCTTGATAATGTCTTTTTCAAGTGTTTTACATCATATCTGATCTATACAAAATGAGTCAATATTTTGCCAGACTATAGCAACACTGGCCCCTTGCATAGGCTTGTTTTCAAAACGTATTCCCTTGTCTGGTTTCAGAGTCTATTTTCATATGCAGAAAATATCAACAGACATGGTAAGCCTCTGCTCACTTCAAGTAGAATTGTCATGCACTTCTGTTTTCAAACAAGCAACGATTTATGTACCAAACAGAAACAACAGAAACACAATAACATGATTTCCTGTTGGCATTTAATATACTCTCTAAATGAGTCGAATTACATTTGATTGCTACCTCCAGGGCAAGAGTACAAGAACCGGCACTGGCCTTCATCCACACTGTGAGAAATGTCATAACCAACAGTGCAAGCTTCCCATAGACATCTCCACCTCATGTGTCTTCATTACCTGCCATCTGCACTGTGGAGCCGCCTTCCACCTTTGCAAAGAAGATGAGCATCGTCTCATCTGCCCAAAGGAAATCGTACCCTGCCTCAACTCTGGTTATGGCTGTCCGATGACCATGACACGACAAAGACTGGCCAAGCACCTGGAAACATGTCCTGCTAGCGTAGTCACTTGTACCTTGGAATGGAATCGATGGCCTGTTAGTGAAACAGATACAACCTTCTACAAGAACGCAGTGGAGAATCCAAACTATGTCAATGAGATGGACCTCGCCATGGCTCTTAAAGATCAGAAGCTCTTGTTTAGCTCGATAAAGATGAAGACGCTGTTCCCCGAGTTGATTGAGAAGATAGAGGAACCTGAAGTTCAGCTAGATGGTGCTGTAGGAGGTGTTGACCCAGAAAAGTGGGATACAAATATCTTAAACCCAGAAGAGATGTTGGAGGATGGGGAAGAGGTGCAGGAACTAACCGAAGAAGAGAGACTGGCCCTTGCCAAGAGCAAAGACGTGGCCTGTTTGGAAAACTATAGTATGTGGGAGAAAATGTTTGCGAAGGAGGAAGAAGGATGCCAGCAGACTGTCAAGAAATTAGAGGGAAAAGGTAGTGCTGTGAAGGAAAATGAAGGACAAAAAGTGACCCCTCAGGTTTCCAATGATGCCGAAGTTTCCAGAAAAGGGTTAGCCCCTTGGCAGGATGGAGTTCTTGAGAGACTCCGTAAAGAGGTCAACGTAGCCGAATATAATATGTACCTGGTGCACAATGGGTGCATGCTTATCAACTTTGGCCAGCTGGCTGCTTGCACACCTAAAGAAAAAGATTTTGTTTACGGTAATTTAGAGCCCATTGAAGTTCAAACCGTACATTCTTTTAATGTGCCGACCAGCTACAGAGCCAAGCGTAGCCACCTCAAGGATCCATCACACATGGTCAAGAAGACGGACCAGAACGTGGACACGTCCGATTTAGGCATTGAAGAACTCCCGAAGGCAAATGAGGTAGAGGCAACGCTTCTGTGCTGCCTGGAAAGAGAATTGAAAGGTCATCAGATATGTGAAACGGTTGGAACCGATGGGCTGTATGTTGACCTTGCAACCCAGACATATGGTTTCCACTCCGCTCCATTCAAAAGCGAAGCATCTTTGGCTGATGTTGTCGAGGGTCGACCTCAAAACCTACACTTGCAGATGCAGACCGAATGCGTGACGAGGAGACATAACAAATCTTGCTCGGCCTTCACTTTCTTGTGCTGTCACGCTTTCAGACGTGATGAATACCCTTGGCACTTCAGGAACGTGCACGGGGATATCCAGTCCTGTCTCAATGGCTGGTTTACGCAACGATGTCCGCTGGCTTACCTGGGCTGCACTTTCGTCCAGAGGCATTTTCGACCATCTAAGTACAGAGCAATTGTGAAATATGATCCAGATCTCAGCACATTCACAGTTCAACCAGAAGTAGCAGCAACACTGTACAAGGGTGTAAGAAGTGCCAGCAGCGAACGGAAGCGAGCGAAGAATCTGGACTCACTGAGCAGACTTCCTTGTGAGATCTTACATCACATTGTGATTTTTTTGGACAGCGTGTCATTGGGTTATCTAGCTCAGGTGTCCCAGCTAATGAGGGAGGTCTGTAGCACTGTTCTACAGCAGAAGGGCATGGTGTCCCTCAAGTGGGAGAAAAAGACATATTCACATGGTGGCTTCACATGGAGGGCTCGAAAAAAGGTACATTTTTTTCTCATATTCTGCCTATCAGTATAGTACTTACATCATGTTCTAACCAGATGTGAAGCGTCGGTGAGACATTTAATAGCAACTGTTTCTAAAAGAGATTCCACTGGCACTTGTTGTGTATCGCTGAGGCGGCTGGTAAGAACATGATGTTAAAGATTTGTTCTAAATCTGTGGACTTCCACCGAGTATTCAGTATTCATAATGTACTTGACAACCATAATGTAATTTTAATGCAAGCCATACAGTTGATCATCTTTCTTACCTCTGTTTGGATACTGAATTATGAGAAGTCTTGTCTTTCCATCTATCTAAAGGGTGTAGTACGCCAATAATACAAATTCTGTCATCATTTATTCACCCTCATGTTGTTTAAAACATGTTTGATTATCAACATTCTTCAAAATATCTTATTTTGTGTTCTGCAAAAGAAAGAAAGTAGGTTTGGTAAGTTGAGTGTCAAGTTGCTCTGGACGTCATTTACACAGACCCAAAAGCCTACACTGTAAAAAAACAGATTTTTTTGGCAGAAATAAACCGTAAAATAACAGTTTTAACAGTCCCTATAAAATTACATGTTTTGCCCATGTTTCTTGTAATTTTAAAATAATAAATAAACTGTAAAAAATCCCATAAAAAACAGCTTTTCCAGCAGCTGGGTGACAGAAATAAACTGTAAAATAACAGTTTCAGCAGTAAAAATTTATCGTTTTTCCAGTTTTTCATGTATAGTTGTTTTTTTCTGTAATTTATTTTTGTTTTGTGATAAAACATGAACTTATATAAAACTTCAACACTGTTTTATTATGCCGTCTTGCAAGCACTTCTTTCTGGAGATGCAAATGTAGTTCTGCAAGTGATGCAAGAACCAGTGTGCACAAAAACTGAATATGGAAATATCTTCCATGCTTTCTATCTAGTTTTATTTCAGGGGCATTGCTGGTGCATGATAAACATGCTAAATATGGTCAGGCGCTGTTGTCTGATCGCTGAGGTATGTGGGTCAGAGAGCAGCAGGAAGGGCGAACATGGGTCACTTTGGACACATCATGTCAGTCAGCAACACACTGCTGAACCTTTGCTTTTGAAAGACAGGTGGTCACTTTCTCTTGCTCTGTCCATTGTTTGTGAAGTAATTGATTTTAGTGTTCAACCGACAGGATTATAACCTGCAGAAGAGCCATTGAATCAGTGCTATGGAGCCTAGCAAAAATAAAAAAGTGGACTTGGATTTTCTTGGAAAGGCACTCAATTGAAACTTCAATAAGGGGCAACATTATTTATATACAATTGGACTAGAGAGTAATTGGTTATTTAAGCTAAACTTAACATGTAAGAACTGTATTGCACTTGACAATTAAATATTCAACCAATGGTATCTGCATCAAATGATGCAAGACCTTTTCTTAGAAATAAATTCAGATTTCCAGATTTTCCTTTATGTTGTATTTTTAATCATCTGGTGTAAGGGTGATGTTACTGGATATATGAGGATGTAAGATAGTTCATCAGTATTTTGATGCAAAATGTTTAACAACCAGAAAGTGTCAACATTGCTTCTGCATATGTGCTTATAGGTCATTATGTACTAATTTTATCAACCTAGTGCTTTTACAAAAATTATAAATATCTTGGATCTTCCTCATCTCCTTTCAGACATGGGAGTTCAGCACTCTGTTCTCACCAGTAGATGAATGGGTGTTTGAAGACGTGACCCCCATGTCAGAGCACCTCAAGATCTGTCCATTTTACCAGAAGGAGATCAGGAGTGAACCTGTGGCTTTACCCAGCATAACAGACCTCCAGGGGGAAAGAGAGGCTTTTCAGACTCTGGTCAAGAGTTTTTCACCACTGACAAGTGACAAGTAGATTAAAAGACTTCAGTACACAAGGTCTTGTGCATGTCGACACACAGTGTGTATATAAAGTGTGGATTAACATGTGAAATGTTTCACATACACTACCGGTCAAAAGTTTGGGATCACTCACTCATTCTTTGTTTATATTTTTCCACATTTTAAAATAATGGTAAACTCATCAAAACCATGCCATCATACAGTTGTAACTGTGGGAATTATGTTGTTACTAAAAGCATTCAAAATAAATGAACTATGTTCTATTTTAGCACCTTCACAGTAGTCACCCTTTGACTAGAATTTGCTAAATCGTTCTCTTGGCATTTTATAAGACAGCTTCTTGATGTCTCAACCTGGGACACTTTTGAATGAGAGATGTTGTCTTTAGACAAATCTTGATATGCTTATAATGAATAAATAAATGAATAATCAATCCATAAATAAATAATAAATGAACAAGTAAATATTTTATTGGGTACAAATTATATTGTACTGTATCTTGCTGCGGACAATGGGAATGGGAGATGTTGTCTTCATGTTGACAAATCTTGATATGCTGTTTTTTGACAAATCTTGGAGGACCTCTAGTGGCAGAAAATACACATACACTTTAGAAGCTGTAACCCCAAAATTTGCCAGAGCACTTCAAATATGAATTATATTATATATAATATAATTATATTATGAATTATATGTTAGTATTTCATACTTTGTCTTGTTTCCCAGTACAAATAAAAAAAATTGGTGAATCAAGATACATTTTCTTGAAACAAAACAGATGTTAACTTATTTAAGTATTGTTTAAAAACAAGCTGACTTTACTTGAATTAAAAAAATAATAATCAAAAAGTGAGTTTGTTCACATAAAACAAATAAAAATGCAAAACTGCCAATAGTGTAAAAGAAAAATGTTAAATATTAGAAAATATATGTTTATGATTGTTTTGAGTGTAAACCTACCTGTTTTCTTGTTTAAATAGAGTGATTGTCCTACTTAATTTTGCTTCTCAACTAAATGTATCTGAATTTAATTTTTTATTTTTTATTTTTTTTGAACAAATAAAAATACCAATGATTTTTTTGTACTAGCAATTAAAGTGAGAAATGCAATAGCAGTGTTTATTCTGTTTTTAAATATATATTGTATTCTTGTGCTGTTGCAGCCCCTTATCTCCAAAATCACAATAATCTGTGAAAAAGAACTGTTTTATTGACAAGATTGTACACAAACCTGTGGTTCACGATGTGCAAATACA
This sequence comes from Triplophysa rosa, assembly GCF_024868665.1. Lineage (NCBI taxonomy): Eukaryota > Metazoa > Chordata > Actinopteri > Cypriniformes > Nemacheilidae > Triplophysa > Triplophysa rosa. The sequence continues at coordinate 6,606,344 of NC_079901.1, forward strand.
ATGAATGTCTTTGTTGCTATACAAGTGAACAGATTTATGAGTGTGTTTTTAGCACGTCACCTCATCATATGACTTATTTAGCCTCTGATATTTCTGGGTTGCGTATTTTATCGATGACCTCTGACAGCATACGGTTACACAGTGCAGCGTATGGATTTAAAATCACAGCCTGTTGCCGGGCAAACTCACTGCCCAGAGCTGCTGCCTTCTCAAAGTCCACCCGAGCCTCTTCATCACGGCCAGCCAACCTGAGCAGAAGCCCGCGCTGGACTAGAGCCTGGCACGCTGTTCGTCCTGTGCCTCGGCTCAGAGAGATGGCCTTCTCAAGATCCTCCACTGCACCTGAGATACAACACATTAACTCCTTATTCAAATTGAGGAATCATATGCACAATGTTGTATTAACATCTATGAACATGTTTGTATATTTGATGAGTCCATCTTACATTAATTAAATATTAATCTTTTTTTTTTTAAATAAAATGTGCCCTTAAAGAATCTAAAACGATCAAGCGATAACCAGCAATAAAATGTGTCTAAAAAGGATTTCAAGAGTGCATCTTTTTTTCCTGCTCTCTGATTCTGAAAGATAAAGAAGACATGTGTGACCTTCAGTATCTCCCTGTAGACGTTTGGTCTGAGCTCGGTTATTGTAGGCCGAGGCTCTTTGCGGCAGGACCCTTATGGCCTGGTTAAAATGCTGAAGGGCAGCGGGCAGATCTCCAGATTCAGTGACAGAGACTCCCTGTAGTTCCAGATCTTTCACCTGCTTCAGAAGCTCGGGGTCAAAAACACTGTCTGCACAAACAGAGACCAGACAGTACAATCTTCATTCTTCTATCCTTTCTGACGAGCATTGTATCTAAAGCTGTCAGTATGACAACCATTTCATCGCAGATAGACCTGCCACAAAGAGTGACTGATCGAAATTGTTACGTCAAAACAGATTTAAACAAAATCAAACAGTAAATAAAAAAGTGAACAAAGCTTCAGTAGCATGACTGCTATTAGTCCTTATTGCCAAATACTGTGCAGCAGCAGCAGTATTGAAACAGACAAAAATATGGCTGATGTAAATAAATGTACAGTAGGTGATAAGTGAACAGTGAGAAGAATACAGCAGGGATGAATGCAAATTAGGTATATACCGTAAAAAATCTTAAAAATAGAATTAATACTCTAAATCACCTTATGTACTTAAAGTAACAAATCTATGTCTGTGTGTTTAAGCATTAAATCACTCTAGACAAGAAAGAACGGTATAACATTTATTAATATTTCTTGGCATGTTCATTTTAATCTTAATTTTAAGTTTGACATTTACTAAAACATTTAAGATCAAAATCGGGTAACATTAGTTAATGCACAATGAGCTAACATTAACAAACAATGACATTGGTATTAACTAACATGATGCTAATACATTAAATAATGTTGAGGAATGAGACTTTATTGTATAAAGCTTCTCGTACAGTAGTGTAATCTTACCATCATCTGTCAGCTCATCTTCTTGGTTTAATGCAGGAATATCTCCAAACGGGCTGGTTGGGTTGAATATGGCTTGTAGGACTGCTCTGTCATTTGCTGAAGCCATGATCTTCTATACAGTGAACCAAACCTGAAATGATGCTTTTTAAAGTTTCATGTGTTTTTTGGGAGGAAAAGAGGAGTTGTCTGAGTAACTCTTTCTAGTGCTGCACACGAGCCAATCAGAGGAAGGGGTGGATGCAGGACTTTGATATGGCGCAGCACACATCTGTGTTTGATTAAAACAACTGTTAGGCTGTGGGATGTCCAGGAACTGTTTCTTATGTTGGTTGTATGAATACTTGGGTAACGCTTTAGGCAATGTACCGCATAATTAACCAGATTTTACAGCCTAACTAATTGTAACAGTAATGTACCTCTACAGTACATATCTGTAGGTAAAGGGAAACAATATGCAAAGTTTGAGGAATAAAGGGGTAGGAGTAACGACATTTTTAAAAATGTATTTATGAGGGAACTGCTTGCCATATGAAAATCCAAATCAAACGACTCTTGAAATACTTGATTATGGTCTCAAATTGATTTTGCACATTTTACACAATAAAATTCATCAAAAAAACTCATAACTCATAATTAAAAGAAATTATTTGTGACCAACAATCCTAAAATCAATCAAATAAAAAATAACCCTAAAGTAAAAAATAGTTAACCCCTAGATTACTGTTACAATTAGTTACGCTGTAAATCCTGTTTAATTATGCGGTACATTGCGGGCCGTAATCTAATGCGTTACCAATACTTCCTATAAACAACTTAAATCTGTCATTATTTATATAATAAAGCTTAATCTGTAACAACGAGAAAAATGACGACTATCATGAATTAAAAACGTTTACAAAGGACTTAAATGATGAATTAATTTATGCAATTTTAAAGAAACACATCGCTGCTAAAACCCATCAAAACCCTCATCTCCATCTCCATCGATCTCCATATTTCGTGTATTTTTTGCCATAAATCATTATTATTAGTCACCCTTCACGTTTAACACTGGGATTTTCAAATATTTCACCAATAAAAAGTATACAAAAATTGCTTGTCAACTTTGACAATAGCATTTCATCATTTAAAAAGTACGGTGTTTTTCCATTTCCTGAAAAACAGCGAATTTGGACATCCAAGATTTCAGAAGGACATTGACGATATGCTCAAACCAATACATTGAATGTTAAAATAAATGTTGAAATCTGCTCGAACCAGTGACTCGATTAATGAATCAAATGCTCGAATCAATGATTCAAAACTCAAATTGTGACATAAATGCTCAACCGTCCACTCAAATGACAAAACAAATATTCAAATTGATGACATAAAAATACTCAGTATGCAAATGAAATTTGGCCCCATACATTAATTTTGCACATGTCAGCAAGAATTGTTAATGTACACTCTTAAAAAATGTGCTTCATAAGGTTCTTCGATACCATAGAAGAACCTTTTGGTTCCATAAATTATAAAAAGTAAGAAAGAGATTGGATTTTATAGTTTATTTATAGTTTATACAAAACTATACTGGAAATAATGGCAACAAGCTAGTTCAGTGAAAAGATGAAAGTTTTCATAAAGCTTAAAAAAAGCTTTTAAACTGTTGTTCATTTTTAGAAGGATATCTAGGGTGTTGTTGGATCCCTCCCTGAACACCCTGTTATAAACATTATTGTTGACAAATGAAGATGGAACAGAAAACACGTCCCTTTGCCCCTCTGATCTGCCCAACATCTGCACATCAGTCTTGCATAAATTAGCATGAATTTACATTGCAAAGACTGTTCAATTCAATCTCTTATTCAAAGTAGGCCAGTTTCTCTTCACACAAAAGAATGAAAGATTAATGTAAAATATGCTTCCATTTTTAAGACTCCATTTTTAGGATTGAATGCCCTATAAAACAAAATTACAAGCATTTATTTTGTTTTTATTGAGTATATATAAGGAAGACTGGGGTTAGTTGTCACACTTATTAGTCCAGTAAGCATTTCTACATTTCTTTATAGTCACATAATTGAAAGTTGAAAGGTATTAATTATTATTATTCTATAAGATATTATTATTCTATAAGATATTAATATTTCTCATGTTATTGCGCAAAAAAGATATTTAATTACAGTTAATTGAATATGCACTGACATTTTGCGATAAAATGCTGTAATACCATGACAATTCATGCAGTACGGAGCTTGCACAGACCTGTCATTTACAAATCCCTTCATAAAGTTTGGGACAAAAACTCATTGCGTTGTTTCTTCTCTATAATACGAGTAATTTAAAAAAAAATCACAAATGGGTAACGTGCACATTTTCAGACTTTTAGGCTACAAAATATCCCCACATAGCTGATAACAAATACGTTTCCATTATAATCGGTTAGATAATAACACTGCAAATCATCCATAGCTTTTTGCAGACAAGTTTGCATATAAAGAAGTTGACTTTCAAAAATAAAACGTTCAGTTATATATGTACTGTAGTATATTGTATATGTATGTTAATTAAAGATGTCAATCAATAATAAATTGCTCAGCTAAGCATGACAAAATACAAGGGACAAAATGAAAATACAAAAGAGCTCCTGCTAAGGACAATGCTGATTAATTTTTACATTAACATAATAGCAGCACCAAATATGCAACACAGCTGGTGGCAGAATCCACAATCACATTACATTTGAGCATAATTCAGTGGAAATTCAGTGAAGATTCATAGTGTGCAGCTGGAGAGATCAACAGAGATATGTGTAATTAGACTGGAAATATATAAAATATAACAAGAGACATTTAAATGTTGTCAGTGAGAATTGTGTTTTTCTGCACTGTTGCTTTAAATCATGACATGTTGGAACATTTGTGTAGAGCCACATGAGGGAGCTCTGGGGTTGTGTATTTCGTCTTCCCATGCTATCTCTCTTTGTTTTTCTATCACATCTCCGACATCTATTTCAAAAGGGTAAAATCTATCACCAGTTTATGGTGTAATGCTTCAACTCTCAGGCTGGAAAAATGGAAGCAATACTGGCAGACAATCGAAATACCTAATTCTGCAGGTACCTATAATTTTACTCTGAAAGCAAGAAAACACGGAATTCATGACCACTTAGATTTGTCTGCAAACCAAGAACGTTTGAAAATTTAAAGGGATAGCTTACCAAAAAATGTCTTGTTCCAGATACAGAGAGAGAGAGGCTTTTTTCTTCACTTCCTTTGACAAATGTGTGTTCCAAATGGCTACCATTTGAGACACAATTGCCTTACTTTGCATATTTGCTTTGAAGTGAGTAGAGCATGCTCATTTCTCATTGGAATTCATCCAGTGACCTGCTATAGTAGGTCACGATGTGCAGGTATCATAAAATTGAATGAGGAATGTGTAAATATGTTTATTCAGCATTATTCAGTTCTAAAGTATCTCCTCCACTGACATCTATCAAACAATGATCTCTTGTCTCATTGCCAATGTACTACTGTACTATGCTTTGTCTTGCCAACCGTGGAGGTTCCTCATAGCGGAGGGGCTCTGACATCACTTAGGAGCCAGTTCAATATGTGCATAAATGTACATCATTTTGAAGAATTATTTTGCTAAAGTGATATTTGATGATGGTATCGGACTGTTTATTTAGTTATGCTTTCCTTTAAGAGCTTGACAGACCAGCTCAAACCTGCCAAATGCCTCAAGCCTCAGAATTCATTCTTGTGCGCGTCTGTGTGCATATATGTACGGTTTTGTGTCCACTGTCCCATGCGGTGTGGCATGAAAGTGAACATTAGCGGGATGCTATTACAGTAAATGTCACCGCATCAGCACCGTTTTTCCTAATTATGTCAATACTGGCTGACATCTGTGCATTCGCAGACAAGAAAGCCAAGCCTGAAGAGATTGAACGTGGCTGCAGGACAAGAGGGAAATTAAGAAGGAATAAAAAAAAGTTGACCTAAGAGACAAACACTGGCTTCGGTGTTCAGAGCCAAACAAACAATTTCTCATTTATTTTTAACAAGGAAGTGTGTAAAACGCACACATATCTAATTAAATCCAGTACAGATTCACACATTCTGGGGTCAAGAGTGTCTATACTGTATCTTCTTACTATAGAGAGTGCGGTGGGAACTGTGTGAGCAGAGACATCTATGCATATGTTTGCTAATGTATGTGCAGCTTGGGTAGTGCTGTGTTTAAATGTTGTCTGTATAATGCAATATTAAAGTCATTTGAATTATTAAAAAGGCTTTCATGACTTATAATTCCATTCCAATTGATTTATATAGTGCTTTCTACAATCCTGTTTTGCATTGTTGCAAAGCAGCTTTACAGAAGTATATTTTAGCGGTAAAGACATAAATAATGAGAATATAAAAATGAAACCAATTTTACATTTGGAATTTTTTGTTTTTAGTGGGGCGTGCCAGATTTTTGACCAACAAAGTTACATCCCGCCAAGAACGTCAAATGTTACAGTGGCAAGGAACAACAAAACTCACATCAAAACAAATATGCTCATATTCATGGATGCACTAACTGAAATAATTGAAATGGCTTCGATCCCAGGGAACACACATACTGATAAAATACACGTATAAACAAAATGCACCTTAAGTCGCTTTGGATAAAAGTGTCTGCCAAAATCATGAATGTAAATGTATTATCCTGTTACTTGTAACATCTAGTGTGTGTGGCCCTGAAATATTACTCTGTCAATACCATTATGAATTAGTGCTTCCTGGGACATACAGGGTTGCTTATGTGCATGCATCAAATTTGATTGTGTTTAAATTGTGCATCAATGCATAAGTTAGAGGGGGTAGAATGCAGGCAGATGGGCAAAACAGATTCTGCCACAATATTACACTCCTTGTAATATCATCCTGTCATGTGGAACATGTATGGCCTTGAAATGTTACACTGTCTATGCCATTAAGAATAATTGCTTTATGATAAATACTCTGTTGCTTGTGTGCATGCATCAAACAAATTGTTTTTGACTATAGGTGCATCCATGCATCCATTTTTCGGGGGGTAGAATGCAGGCAGGTGTGCAAAACAGACCCTGCCCCAATATTACCCTACCCCTAAATATTATCCTGTTATGTGTAACATGTAGTATATTTGGCCTTATGCCATTATGGATGACTGCATCATGAGAAATACTACTGTATGTAGCTTGTGTGCATGCATCAAACTAATTGTTTTCGACTATATGTGTATCCATGCATTAGTTTGTGGGGGTAGAATGAAGGCAGGTGGGCAAAACATACCCTGCCCCAATATTACCCCCTTGAAACATAATCATGTTATGTGTAACTTGTAGTATGTTTGGCCTTATGCCATTATGGATGACTGCTTTGTGAGAAATACTCTGTTGCTTGTGTGCATGCATCAAAATAATTGTTTTCGACTATATGTGCATACATGCATAAGTTTGAGGGGGTAGAATGAAGGCAGGTGGGCAAAACAGATATTATCCCCCTTGAAGTATCATCCTGTCATGTGTAACATGTAACGTGTGTGCCCTTGAAATATTAGACTTTCTATGCCATTATGAGTAACTGCTTCATGAGACAAACAGTGTTGCTTGAGTGCATGCATCAAACTTTCAGGATGCAGGCAGGTGGGCAAAATAGATCCTGCCCCAATATTACCCACTTGGAATATGTGTTCCTGTAACTCAGTAGCTCAGGCCACATAGCAAAATTGGTCTGGCCCAGTGATAGGCCATATAGCCCACTTGCGCTCGTTCGACATACAGCACTGAATTAAAGTCCATTAGTGGTCCAGATCTGGTTGCCAGAACTCAGGCCACACATAGCAGACGAACTCGGCCCAAATGTGGACTCAGACTGGATTCGGCCCAAATGTGCACCGCTGGCACTGCCATGCAACATGTCAACCAAGTGTGGGCCATGTGTGGCAGTGATGGTACTGGATGCATGACAGCAGACACCAGTTGGGCCGATTGTGGATGGAAGGATGGGAGGTGTGTGGCCCAAGATCAGTATAGTGATTGTGGGCCACATTTGAAATAAGTTGATTTACTATGATTAATTATAGAAATTTAAGGATTTAGGCTTGCTTAACCTTTTGAGAGAGAGTTATATTATGATCACCTGATCATAATCCCTTTGTAGAATTAGCATAAATGTTTTCTTGCCATTTTATCAAAATTTTTATGAAAGAAAATTTTAGTTTTGTAAAGGTAGAAAAGATGTCTGCACAGTAAAAAAAAAAAGCACAAGTACAGTATATGTTGCCTACAACATTTAGGTACAAACCAAAACTTCTCTTTTTCACATGCACGCGTACACACACACATATTATTATTATTATTGTCATATCATTTTTGATAAAATTATAATATTCAAAATTATAATATTCGAAATATTATATTCATAATATTTCCACTCCTTCCAAAACAGTCAGGAACCTCGTAGTCATATTTGATGAACAGCTGTCCTTCAATGATCACATTGCAAAGACAACGTGGTCATGCCGATATGCCTTATTCAGCAATTGAAAGGTTAGACCCTATCTCACTGAGCATGCGGCACAACTCCTTGTCCAGGCCGTGGTAATCTCAAGGTTGGAGCTCTCCTTGCTGGTCTTCCTGCAAAGGCTATCAAACCACTCCAGCTGGTTCAGAATGCAGCAGCACGCCTCGTCTTCCAACAGCCCAAAAGGGCTCATGTGACACCCCTTTTCATCTCTCTCCACTGGTTACTGGATGAAGCCCGTATCAGATTCAAGTCACTAATGCTTGCCTACAGGACTATCACTGGATCTGCACCGGCATACTTTCACACCCTCCTACACTCCTACACCCCATCAAGATCCCTGCGTTCAGCAAACCAGCGGCGTCTTGTATTGCCTTCCCATAAGGCAGGAGTCTTCAACTAAAATTGCTTGAGGTCCAGTAAACAAACCCTCCTTGCCAGTCGAGGTCCGGACAATTAAATACCTAAAATCATGAATTGATGGTTTTTGGCAGACCAAAGAAATAAACATGTCTTTTCATATCTATACAATGGCATGACAATGTCTGAGAAAAACAATATAATGAAGGAAACTGTGCAAAATGCCCTAATCTCTAAACCTGCACTGAACATACATTAATTTTAACATTAACAACTTTACAAGAAAAATAAAGTGTTTCTGCTGAACTGAGATGAACAAATAGCAGCATCAAGTTGCGACTGGTCATCCTCTGATAACATTTCAGCTCTTCTTGTGGCTGTTGCAGCTGAAAGGGGGGTTTGTTTAATATTTTAATTTAGTTCATGTCTTTATTTTCCTTCTAAAAGTGTTTCACACGCAGGCTCCATTCACTCTTTTACTATTTTCCCATCAGTAAAGGGCTTGTTATGTTTTCCTAAGATCTACTGTATTCTTAGGGAACGTTCGCTCATTGTTGGGCGGTAAGTGAGTGAGGGAGGACCCGTGTAGATCGCTACTTCTGGGCTTTGAGCTAATATATTTTCCGTGTCTTTACCTCGGACTGCTGCGTGTTAGTTTCTTCAAAGTGTCTCCGTCTAATTTCATAATGCCATTTAAAGTTTCCACTATTGACAACCGCGACAGACTCCGAGCAAATGAGACAAACCAGTCTCGTGCATCTCGATGCAGGAAGAATAAATGCTAATCTCTCGACCCATTCATCTCGGAAAACGTGGTTTTCAGCATCAACTTTTCTAACTTTTGAAAAGCAAAGGACATTGTTTTTCAGTCACTGACAGTTACATCTGTCTGCGAGCTGTGCAGCAAGTCTGTCTCGGCTCTCTTCTCTCGTCGAGACGTCGACGTCTGAGCGTAGCAACAGTGCGCATATGTTAACTGTCCGTGGCGCTGTAGGACCCAAACTGCTACTGAGCGGACCTTGATGTGCCTGGTATAAATTTGATTGCATTATAAAATAATGTTACGCATTCATTTATTTATTATGTCAAAAGGCTTTGAGGTCCGGACGGATGCATCTCGCGGTCCGCATCCGGACCGGAGTCCGCTAGTTGGTGACCCCTGCCATAAGGGCAGTAAATCGCTTTCCCGCTCATTCTCATTCACAACTCCATTCTGTAGAGCAGTTTGTCTGTTTAGGGCTACTGTAGAAACAACATGGAGAATAGGATAGAAATAGCTCAAGGCTTTTATATACCTCTGAAAAATTAGTTATGTATATTAAATTGCATTTCTGTCAATAGATCCTCCAAAAATTTACTCACTAGACTTTTAAAAGACAAACTTTAAGTGAATACTGGGCATTTTTAAATAACTTTTGTACTTGACCAATTAAGTGCATTAAACTGCAAAAAGATGTTTGCGTATAGAATCACTGTCTATCAATCTGCGCGACATGTAATTCTGTATGTATAACAAGTATATCAAAGTTAGGTTAACGCATGCAATTATATGTGTCATACACACACACACACACACTCCCGCATACACACACACACACACACACACACACATGTTTGCACAGCTATCTTTATGAGGACATACATTGACGCAATGCAATCTCTAGCCCGTTACCCTAACCATAACCATCAGAACTACATGCCTGACCCTGACCCTAATCCTTACCCTAAACCTAATTATAACCTAAACCCTAAAACCAAGTCTTCACCCTCAAACAGCCCTTTAAAGGGGTCTCTGGAAATGAGGACCGGCCAAAATGTCCTCACTTTACTCTCCTTGTCCTACGATCTCACAACTCAAACCGGTCCTCACAAATTTAGATGTACAAGTACACACACACACACACACACAAACAGTAGTGTTACCCCAGCTCCATCTCCAAGAGGCCTTCATCATTAATCGATCATGTGTCGCCAAACAGAATTAACAGAAAAAAGGTCACACTCCACTCATTTCAACTCTTTAACTTTCACGTAGTCTCACTTCTGAACGCTGCTCTTGCTTGTTATTTTCTGTTGCTAAAGTAACGTCATGGTGTGGTTATCATTGTAATCCTTCAGAGCTCATGCTGTGTATTGAATATGAGAGAGAATCTGACATCAAAGCCTTGACTAGCTAATCCATGTCTGCCCCATGGAGTTGAATGGAGGTTTGGGAGTTTGGTATCTGGGCGGTACCAACGCAGTGCAGAAGGGTGGCCGTCACTTGGCTATGCAGGGGATCTCTGAGCAGGATTAGAGCGGAGTAATCCGCTCAACTAAGAAATCTATACACAGACACAAACAAACACACACACACACGCATACTCTCACATACACTGGGTTTCAGCTGATAAATGGTACACTTTGGCTCTTCTCCAGTCTCTGTAGTGCACTGTCTTGCTATCGAGTGTCTAAGCAGCTGCCTTTCTTAGACTCCTAAACCTTTTATAACCTAAGCGCCTGATCTGAAACACTACATAGGCAACACCAACATAAACTCATGCTCCCATATGCCACACAATGGGCCTCATTTATCAATCTAACGTAGAAACGATCCCAGATCCGTGCGCAGAAATCGTCTTACGACAGGGTTTACGTATGATTCATCAAACATTCGTACGCCGCCAATCTCATCGTACGAATGATCGTACCTTATTAAGGGCCCTATTTTCACGATCTAAGCGCATGGTTTGAAGCGCACGGCGCAGGTGCACTCAGGGCGTGTCCGAATCCACGTTTGCTAATTTAAGATGGAAAACGGTCGGCGCGCCTGGGCACAGGGTCTAAACGGGTCGTCCCGATTCTCTTAATGAGTAATGGGTGTTTTTGGGGCGTAACGTGCAGTAAACCAATCAGAGTCTCATCTCTCATTCCCTTTAAGAGCCAGCTGTGCTGGCGCCATGGCGGATTAGCTACTTACACGGCGGAATTTGCAAGAGCAAAGACTGGACGCTTCGCTAGAGAGGAAACGCATCTGCTCGTGCGTGAGGTTAAAGTGCGCGAGCAGATCATCTACATGACAAGCCGGATTTTTATCTTTATGTACACAATAATAATCTTTTACATTGTAATCCATTTATTTTTTATATTTGCCATGTTTGTGTGCTGCTGCCTCTGTGTAATAAGTAAAGTTACAGCGCGTTGTATGTGGACCCGCCCAGAGGCGCATTTTCTACTAATGTGCTTTTTTTAAACAAAAAAAATATTGCGCCTTTGACTTTAGACCAGGTTTGAGTTGGTCTATGGCGCAGTCTATTTTCAGTTCCTCAAAATAGCAAAGCGCCAACAATGCGCCTGAACACACCTCTTTTTTAGACCAACACGCCCATGGGCACACAAATGAGCGCAAATGCATTTGCTATTTAAACAACGCAGCGCAGGACGGGAAAATGAGAACTGCGTCGGGCGGAAACTAGCAAAAACACTTGCGCTGCGCCTTGCGTCACGTTGCGCCGGGTGTACAAAAGGGCCCTGTATGTGGCGGCTGATATCAGATCGTAATTTACATATCACGCCCCTATAAATTCAGGGTGTAGACACCTCGCCCTACATTTTGCGACACGAAGAAACATAATCCGGCCAAAAAGAGGAACTTTTCCATTTTAGAAAATTAAAATTTAACCTTGAAAAGCGGTAAAGTAAAACAAAAAGAGTTGGGAAAGACATCACTGCTGCGGTCAACAGCATTGGTGTAGTGAACCGAACTCCAGCTTTGTATTTTTTATTGTATATTTATGTTTTGTAAATATGACCGCAAATATTTTATTAATTATTATTATTTATCACTGTTATTTTTACATTGTTGTTGCTTTAAATTACTTTTGTTGTATAATGCATTTAAATTGAAACAAAATTAATCTGACTTCAGTTTTGAAAAACTTTGTTTAAGTTACATTAATGTGTTAACGTAACATCGAATTTCGATATAAATGACTGATCATTTTTACAGCGCAATTACAGAATAATGTTTATATGTAAATGTTTTTATACAGTTTTCTTCATTTAGGTGAAGAAAAAATTATATGTGGAGGAGGAGACAGATGCATGTTTCTAAGCAGGATAAATGTTTGAAATCTAATGCTGCTAATCTTGCATTTCAGGCTGCTTAAATCAAGAACACACAGTTTTATGTTTGCTTCACTTATTTTTTCTCTTTCAGATCTATCAGAGGCAGGACCAGCGGTCTTCAGCCCCCACAAACCGGCCCTGCCTCACAAAGCCAGGCAACCTCGAGCTGTGACGCAGATCCACCCCATCGAACATCGCAGATCGCGCAAATAAAAAATTATCAAAGCATGCGTGTTCTCTGTTTTCATTCAAATGCATATTTGTCAAACGAAGAAGCTATCATCTTGCAAATATAGGTAAACTTAACCATTGCTTGTAATTGATTATTGTAGGTTTTTAAATGTTTTACTTTTAATTGTGAATTTTAATTGGGGTAAATTATCTTAGAAGTAGCATAAAAGCTCATGAAAGTTTTTTTACACGAATAGCACCCATAAACCTTGTAATTTCTAAAAATTAAATGATCATATAATTATGCTATAAAGGAAAATACTTTAATAATGTAATGAAAATAAGAAATCGGAATCAATGTTTACATTTGATATACTAAACCAAAAAAAAACCTAATCTTTCTATTTGTCATTATTTCTTTTCAGTTATCAAAAGGGTAAAGCGTACAGAGACCTTCTCTCAAAACTTGCGTACACGAACTGAGACGTGTGAGATTTGATCTTAGCAACTGCTCACATCTATATTGATAAATTCCAAGTTTTGCGTGGAAACGCCCAGTTTTCGGTCGTATGCTCGTTTCATAAATGAGGCCCAATGAGCGCTCCTTAAGTGACACTTAGCATGTTGCTAAGATAATGGATAGACTGCCTATATTATGTGCGGTAGTGTATGTGCCTATAGCCACATACACTACCGGTCAAAAGTTTAGGTTCACTCTTTATTCATGTTTTCCCACAGTTTAGAATCATTTTAAACTCACCAAAACCATGACATAACACAGATGTTGCTGGGGGAATTATGTTGTGACTAAAAGCATCCAAAATAAATGAACTCTATGTTAGGCCTATATTTTAGCATCTTTAAAGTAGTCACCCTTTGACTAGAATCGTACACTTTGTGTTTTATCATCCAGCTTCTTGAGGTCTCAACCTGGGAAGTTTTTTATACATTACTGAAGAAATTTCCATCTATGCTTATTGACTGCTTTTTATTCCAAATAATTATTATATAAAATAATTATTATATACAATATTTGTTTAAATAAAATGAGGTTTTGTAATAAAATAAATGAATATGTGGCACAATTATATTTTTGTCTAGAAAAGTGATTTCAAACAAGTGATTTGAAACACACCTTTAAATCGTGAGATTTTTTTTTTCAATTGATCCTAAACATTTGACCGGTAGTGTAAATGAATAATTACAAATTATAGCACACGCACATGTTGTAAAAATAGGAATTTCAGTCAGATGAAACTTAAAAAGACTATTCACTATGCACTATGCAGAAGGTAGGTGGAGAACCTTAAATGGAACTGTTGTTATTATTCATATTTTTATTAATATTTCATAAAAAACTTAATAAACAATCTTTTGTTGTATTTTATTGTATTTTAGCTTTGCTTTTTGTTTTACATTAGTGCATATGCAATTTAGACCCCACCTAATGTCTATTTATCATGAGAATGTTACTTGATTCTCTTCACATGGATACAATATTTCAATTAATCCATTGTGATGCTTTCTGGGATTGCCAGAATAATTTCGCTGCCTACTGGTGGGAAAGAAAGCATGCAATGCAGGAGCCTCACTAGCTTCTCAGCCTCACTATGTAGGTTGAGCTGTTAGGGTTTTCCAGCATACAGACAGTAAGGTCTTTAAAGCTTTCTTTAGTGTACTTACAGATGTGAGTGACATTTTTTTTGCATTCAACATTAATGGAGGTGTTGCACTGAAGTTAAAATAATGTAAAAAAAAAAGATAAATGAAAAACACATTGCAATATTTAAATATGTAGACACATTTAGCAATAAAATGTGGCATGAGATATTTTTTTCAATAAACATCAATTGTATAGTAATGTTATTGCTTGGTGAGTGATGTGTTATTACACAGCATGATTTCTTTGGTACATTTAAAAACCTGTGAAATTAAAGTGGAACTATCAGAGGGAAACACACACATTGCATTTCATTTCAGTGAAATGAGGCTTTGAGATAAAAGTGCAAATTAGTTCTTATTCAATCTCTCTTTAAACAACTTCAGCCTGCAAAAGTTTTGCGGATGAAATTGAATTCACTAAAGGAAACGCTCAAAGCATCCAAATTTTTACTGATTAGTCACCGAACACAAATTTCGAGTTTAAGTCTGATACCAAAGAACCAATCAATCGCTGAGAAAACCTGCCTGATGATTTTTTTATTTTTCCATATAAACAATCTGTCATTATTTACTCTCATCTCTGTGTAATTCAAAACTGCATGCTCTTTTCTCTGCACACAAATAGAGTAATGTTCTGTTTCAAATAATGACTGTTAAAGGGACAGTTCACCCAAAAAAATAAAAATTATTTCATCATTTTTCTCACTTTGTTCCAAACCTGTATACATTTCTTTGTTATGCAAAAACACAGAGCAAGATATTTGGAAGAATGTCAGTAATCAAATAGATCTCATTTACTGCCATAGTAGGAAAAATAAATACTATGGGAGTCAATAGGGGATGAGATCTGTTTGGTTACTGACATTCGTCCAAATATCTTCCTTTGTATTTAGCTGAAAAAAGAAATTTATACAGACAGGATTTTCATTTTTGGGTGAGGTATCCCTTTTCCTATTTTCTGAGTTTATTCGTCTTTAAAATCTCACCTACAGCACACAAATATTATTTCTATTTCTCTGGATTATCTCCATTTGGTTTTGACACATGAGTATTAATGCCATCTTGGCCTTGAAAAACTTGGAACCCGCATCAAAGCAGCATTTTTACTTTGGCATCAGTGATTTTAAGAGTGTTGGCAGAGAAGAGATCATCATATTTTTTCTTTGTTTGTTCATTTTACGAACATCAAGGTATTGTCTGATTTTAGAAAGACTCGGATAGCATACAAGTAATATTGACTATAAACAAAAACTGTAATTGTATGGAAAAGATCTGTATTTTTCTGTGCTCTGTTAAAAGAACATCAAACTTGTGTGGAACAACATCAGGGTGAGTAAGTATTTATTTCCTTAAAGTCCCTGTGAACCGGAAATTGCGATAGTTTTTCCTTCCGTATTCTGACACATTTCCCAGTGAAAAGGAATTTCAAATGAGAAAATTTGTGGGCGTGGCTTGCGTTTTTCACTGCGAATTGATTGGATGTGTAAAAACAGCTGTTGCATTGATTTTGAAATGAAGCTGGCAGCAGACTGACAGTTGAAGGGGAGGAGTTAATGGATGATCCGGCCAAGCCGTCTAATTTACGTCATTTGAGATGGATAGTCATTTCAGGGCAGAAGAGATTTTAACTGAAGATTATGAGGGTACATGAATGACCCACATTGATAAGCTATTTACTATAATAGCTGCAATATTTCGTGAAAAATAAGAAATATCATTTTTAATTTCACTGGGACTTGTGATGTTTTTTAGTGTTGAAATAGCACCCAACAATACATTTCAAGAGACTCAACAAGCATTCATTAAAAGTGTGAACTCTGGCTGCAGGCTCCAGCTAACAGCTGTGTGAATGTTCTCTCACGGCTGGTTCAAGTGCCAATAACAGTCTCACTGCTGTCTGACAAATGACTGGTGATTATGAATGTTTGTCCATTAACATGGCAATATAATCCCAGACTCTTTCCTCCATGCAGAAGAAAAACCACAGTCTGTATCCGTCATCGAACTGTCACAGTCAGTTCAATTTTATAGAGCTATAGAGCTCACCTGTGTCCCTCAATCTCTCCAGAAATTGGTGGTGATTTCGAGGTCAAAGGTTCAGGCGTACACAAGCAGTGTAAAAGAAAGGCGCTCTAGAGACTCTTTTATTAAAAGTGGAATGAGATTTCTCTCACTTTGAGGTAACATGATTGCTCACTATTTTCTGCTGAAGGGCACGAGGCGGCTGTCTAAATAAATATATAAACGAAGAGATAAATGAAAAGAAGGAAAATAAATGTGGCAGCCTTTTATCCATATTGTGGAAGTGGCATTCTAATAAGTCAACATGTTAATAGCCTGGGTATAATTCAATTCACATTATCTTGCGCTGAAACAAGAAAACAGATTGGAACATTTGCAGGCCTAATACAGTCTATCGCCTGCTGTTTTATGTAGTTCATATACGCTTATTGAATTACAGTGTTGACATTAATTTAATTAAAAACTATTTATAGATTACAAAGGCAATTAAATAGTCAATTCTACATGAAAAAAATACTTATTTTAGCTTAATACTGTATGTTTATTATAGGACTCTGGGGTGCATTTATTGCATTTCTTTTGAGATTTTTACTGTAGAGGACTCTACCGAACAAAATGATCTCTCATCTTGTTTGGCTTCAAGCATGGTGAGAGGACTCGTGTGCAAGACTCAGATAGCAGCAGAAACGGCGAGGAGGGACAAGAAAACTACTGAGAACCTTTTCCAGAAAGTGTGCAGAATCCGGACAATTCAAACTGTGACAAACATAAACTCATAAAACTGTTTCATCTTTTAAAGGTGCAGTGTATAATTTCTGTGCCACTGTTGTCACCAAACGGAGCTGCAAAAAATGACGTTGTCAAGCTAAAAGTCTGTTTTCTGTATTTTAGGAAGGGGTGTTCGACTTCATACGGCATTGCACAGACCGATCGGCGTATGACATCAAAGAATAGAAAAAGTGATTCAAAAGCACCGCTTACTTTCACCTCAGCTTTCAAATCGCTTTATCACTTTTATGTCATACGCCATCGGCATGTGCTGTGCCCAGTGGTGGAAAGTAATGAATTACAAATACTCAAATTACTGTAATTGAGTAGTTTTTTTCAGGAATTGTACATTTTAGGTAGTTTAAATACAGTGTACTTTTACTTTTACTCGAGTACATTTTTAGTGCTGTATCGGTACTTTATACTGCGCTATTTTTCCTCACATTGTCGTCGCTACTTTATATGTTTAATCTTCATGTGATTGGCTAAGGAGAATCATCAGTCCCGTCACGTGACCCCGTCAACTCAAATCGCGCATAGAAAACTTGCGTCACACAGATTTCAACACATCTGCCACCAATTTAGTTTAATCATGGAGGACGACGAGCATGTGCGGCAGGCAGGGCGCGTATCAAACGGCGGTTTTGCGCACTTGAAAGTCACTGCGGGAAAGGGACACAATACAAAGGCTCGTCTGAGATATGGAGAAATATTGAGTTCCTGTATCACTCCGTTCGCCAAGTTTCATCCAAACGGCTATATCATGAGGTAAAATTGTCCATCTCTCTCCAAAGTCTCTACAATAAGTGCTCTGCCCTTATAACTGAGTAGATTGGAACGCATGCTAAGCAGTTTCGCAAACTGTGCATTACCTCTTATAATGTTGTAAATAACGTTCAGTTTCTTGCACAGTTCGTTCGACTCGCTTAAATAAGACGTCATTACATCGAAAGAAGCCGTAGGGATTACTTTTATGTTGCCTCTATCTGTATTTTGAACTTTTAAAGACATGAACCATGAAAAACCATGGACCACAACTCCAGGTAAAAATCTTTATTGCTCTACCTAAGAAATAATGTCACATACATCTTGGATGGCTTGAGGTTGAGTAATTGATCAGCCAGCTCCTCTACAGATATGACTGTTATGCTAATCCAATGCAATTTAGGTTACAGATGTTTTGCATTTTTTGCATGCAGTATTTGGGGCTCGTATGTATTCATTTCTGCATTGTGGGGCCTAGTACACATGATTGAACAGTGTTGGAAGTGCATAAATGGTTTTGCCTGGAAAACTGAGCTCATAATAGACAGACAGACAGACAGACAGAACAACACATTGAATGGTTATTTTGTCTGAGTTGTATCCAGTTATATGCTTTATCAGTAAGGTAAAGATGTGATTTGTTATAAGTAGCTGTTTTCTATATAAATCTCCACATTTGATTATTAAAAATTATTCTTAATTCATTAAATAACCCCGACTAAAAAGTAACGAGTAACTAGTACTCTGAGTAGTTTTTGTGTCATGAATGGTGAGGGAACAAGGACACAATACAGAGGACCCAGACGCAGACAGCGGATAAGGGGTTAACAAGACATTTAATAAAATATAAATACAAAACAAAGACCCACGTGGGGGTAACAAAACAAAACAGGGGAATCTCCAACAGGACAGGACTACGACTAAATACACCTAACAAGACTAAGATAAACATAACATGACATGACATGAACTACAAATGACTACACTAGACTAGACTAACACAGAACAGGCACTCACCAGACAAACGACAATGAACCAGCACGAGACAGAAGACACAAGGGCATAATAAAGGGGATAAATCAAGAGGGGACAGGTGCAGGACATGAACTAATTAACAAACAATAACGAGACGAAAGGGCGGGAACAGAGACGCCACACCGGAGAGTGGAAGACCATCAGGGACAAAACGTCACTCTCCACATAAAACAAGAGGTTCTATCATGGTTCTGCCACTAGGTCAAGAGAAGCAAGACAAGGTGGGGCAGAACCATGACAGAAGCCCCTCCTTAAGGAGCAGCATCCTGATGCTCCTCAAGGAACAAACAAGACTACACAGACTGTGACATAAAACATAACTATACAAACATGACCAAAAACGTGATACATAGAAAAAAAAGTCCAAACAAAGACATGGTGCCGGCACGAAGGCCGGCTGGACAACACATGGTGCCGGCTGGATGGCCGGCCGGACAGTACATGGCGCCGGCTGGAAGGCCGGCTGGACAGGACATGGCGCCGGCTGGAAGGCCGGCTGGACAGGACATGGCGCCGGCTGGAAGGCCGGCTGGACAGGACATGGCGCCGGCTGGAAGGCCGGCTGGACAGGACATGGCGCCGGCTGGAAGGCCGGCTGGACAGGACATGGCGCCGGCTGGAAGGCCGGCTGGACAGGACATGGCGCCGGCTGGAAGGCCGGCTGGACAGGACATGGCGCCGGCTGGAAGGCCGGCTGGACAGGACATGGCGCCGGCTGGAAGGCCGGCTGGACAGGACATGGCGCCGGCTGGAAGGCCGGCTGGACAGGACATGGCGCCGGCTGGAAGGCCGGCTGGACAGGACATGGCGCCGGCTGGAAGGCCGGCTGGACAGGACATGGCGCCGGCTGGAAGGCCGGCTGGACAGGACATGGCGCCGGCTGGAAGGCCGGCTGGACAGGACATGGCGCCGGCTGGAAGGCCGGCTGGACAGGACATGGCGCCGGCTGGAAGGCCGGCTGGACAGGACATGGCGCCGGCTGGAAGGCCGGCTGGACAGGACATGGCGCCGGCTGGAAGGCCGGCTGGACAGGACATGGCGCCGGCTGGATGGCCGGCTGGACAGGACATGGCGCCGGCTGGATGGCCGGCTGGACAGGACATGGCGCCGGCTGGATGGCCGGCTGGACAGGACATGGCGCCGGCTGGATGGCCGGCTGGGAGACCAGCTATCACCGGCTGGGCAGGCCTGGATGTCGACATGACAGGACAGGATGTCGGCGGCTGGGCAGTGCTCTCTGGCAGCTGGGCAGCATCTCCGACGGCTGGGCAGCGCTCTCTGGCAGCTGGGCAGCAAACAAGGACAAACACACAAACAGTCGACTCGACAGGCCTGGGCACCAGCTGGGAGGCCGGCAGGGATCTGCAGCGGGAACAGGACACCGGCGGCCTCAACCTTGGAGGGGAATCCGACGACCTCAACCCTGGAAGGGAGCCCGGCGGTCTCGATCCTGGACGGGGTTCCGGCAGTCTCGACCCCGGAAGGGAGTCCGGCGGTCCCGACTCTGGACTGGAGCCCGGCGGCCTCTACCCTCCAAGGGAGTCCGGCGGATTCAACCCTGGAAGGGAGTCCGGCGGCATCGACCCCTCCCGCTGAGATCCCTCTGTCTGCTGGGTCCAAAATGGCTGGTTCATTCTGTCATGAATGGTGAGGGAACAAGGACACAGTACAGAGGACCCAGACGCAGACAGCGGATAAGGGGTTAACAAGACATTTAATAAAATATAAATACAAAACAAAGACCCACGTGGGGGTAACAAAACAAAACAGGGGAATCTCCAACAGGACAGGACTAAGACTAAATACACCTAACAAGACTAAGATAAACATAACATGACATGACATGACATGACATGAACTACAAATGACTACACTAGACTAGACTAACACAGAACAGGCACTCACCAGACAAACGACAATGAACCAGCACAAGACAGAAGACACAAGGGCATTATAAAGGGGATAAATCAAGAGGGGACAGGTGCAGGACTTGAACTAATTAACAAACAATAACGAGGAGACGAAAGGGCGGGAACAGAGACGCCACACCGGAGAGTGGAAGACCATCAGGGACAAAACGTCACTCTCCACATAAAACAAGAGGTTCTATCATGGCAGAACCATGACATTTTGAGAGGAGTAATTTTTACTTCTACTCAATTACTCAATTACTTTTTTAACACCAGTACTTTTACTTGTAATTGAGTACAAATTTCAGCAATGTAACAGTACTTGTACTTAAGTTCAAATCTCCAGTACTCTTTACACCTCTGGCTGTGCCACATTAAGTCGAACACACCTTTCAGTGTTTTTATCCCTTTTGTATCCCACAATCCTTTGCATGTGGTTAGAGGGATGGGTTAAAAAGTCAGTTCATTTAGTTTGTGTAGTTAGTTTTTCATTATTCAATCAAAACTGTAACATAAGAACTGCAGTCGTTATTAGCCTTATATGCTTATTTGTTGTTTACACTGTGTCAAAGTTAGTTAGGCTGTGCTTAAAAAGCAAAGTTAGGCTGTGTTCACATTTGACTTATTTTTTGAAGTTGCTAGTGTCTGTTTAACATCATAATCAAGCACCTTTTTCACAGCTAACCAATGACAAGCGAGTAGTGAGACCTGTTGTTCCATTACAACATCCGAGGAAGGTGATTGGTCGAGCAGGAAAAAAGCTCGAAAAGATAAAATGGTGGCCGAAACGCTGGTTGGAGCATAGTTTTGTGTAAATGTAAGTTTCATTTCACTTTCAATAACTTTTGATTGCATTTCTAGTGAGAAATTAGTTTTGTAGTTTTTAAATATGTGATTAGTTATTGCAAGACACTCTCGGTTTATAATTTAAATATAATTAATTTAATCTGCCTATGCAGCCTGTTTCTCTGAGCTGCCTTCATGCACAAATGCTGCCTCTGAAGTCATTGCTAGCTGCTATTTGTAACCACAATGCTGTAAGCTTTTTTTTTTACTAAAAAAAGCGCTATTGCATTGCATGTCTGAAACCAGTTTTCTTATTAGGTATTTCCATGCAAAACACTTTAAATTTGGTCACACGCTGTGGTATGACGTGACTGGATGGTGCTGTCATTTAAAGGAAGCTTACAGAGACCACAAAATAAATGACTTAATGCTTGGATTGCTCTGCAGAGGGAATTCAAATAGTGATAATAATACCTGGTGAAACCCCATTTGTCATGATTACATTTGCTTTAGGTGAAGTAATACACTTATTATACAGCCTTATTTTATATATTCAAATAATTCATTCATGCAAATGAGCGTGCAGCAGTAATGAATCATCTAACTTGAGGACAGTGTGTTGAATGTGAACCCAAGTAAAGTAGAATTCATCACAGGGCGACTTGAGGAGCTTCATCACTGCCATTGAAAATGGTTTAAATGCCCTCCAAAAAACAAAATCTAATTCTCTTCGTGTCATATCTCTTCTACATCAATTACATGCAAATGCCAAAACATGAACTTTTCTCAGTCAAAATGAGTCAATCAGTGCTTTGAGACAAGGTTTTAGTCTAATACAATAGTATAACAATGTGATAAAACTGTAATAATAATGTAACGATTAACAAATGAACAAAGCAATGCAAAAATACAAAAGGCGTCTCTATACTTTCAAGTTAATTACAATTCATGAGATGAAGTGTTCCAGTCATTTTAACCCGCACCTGGAAAATACGTATTCTTTTTTCCGTTTTGTTCGCCTATCAGCCAGTTTGCCAACTTTTTTGTCAGAAGTTCAAATTGCACTAGGATTAGAGCTCTCACCTTATCTGTAATTATGAGATAAAAACTTTCAGCTTCAGCAGTCATCAGAAGTCCTCACCTTGCCTATGTCTACAGTCAGATAACATAATTTGAGACCTTCCATATTTCCCATTTCCTGAATTATCCCCTCATGCTAATATACCTCAGTTATCGTGCATCGACCGCTCTCCACCATCTAGTTTCTGTTGCTCAGCAACGAATGGATTGTCTGAATAAACTATCACACTGTTTACACATGCCGCTTATTGAGATGTTCAAGCGACTCGCTTTCAATTTTAACCTGTTTGTGTGCTATATTGTTGTACATTTTACAGTCGGCTTAATACAATACATGGTTATGTAAGTTTGACCGTTTCAAATAAACCCATTAACAATTGCATAACATCAGGAATAATGCATGCAATATCTTTAGACAAACATATTTTACTGGAATGATTTTCTGTTCTAGTAAGTGCATAAAGAAATTGGCTTATCGAGCCTGGCGTGGCAGAACTTTACTTTCAAGCACGAATCCATATGAACACTATTTAACACCTTTGGAATGAATTCATATGTGCAAGCCATTTCTGACCTCACTGATACTCTTCTGTCCACACAGGAGCAAATTCTCACATCCATGTTCCAACACATAGTGAACACTAGAAGAGTCAATAATGTTATTGCAATGGTGGTAGGACCAACTCTTCACATATAGATTTGGTGTCCATTTAATTTTGGCCAATGGCAATATTCACATCTATGATAAAACTCTACATTGATGATGTAGAAATCCTAAAAGGTATTTATGGTTTTCTTTTTTTTTGTGGTATTTATGGAAAACCCTCCATTTGATCTTTCTACCGCTGTTCGGTTCAAATGAAAAAGCAACCGAACGAGATGTTTTCATACACCGTTACCCTTGAAGAAGTCTATCACTTAGCCCTAAATGTGACCGTTTGTATTCAAAGAATGCATTAAACTTGCATACAGACTAGCGCTGCTTGCTGTTTACCTTCCCAGGGTGGAAAATACGATTTTTATGGTGGGACACATATTCCATTGAAGCAACAAAACAGAATGAATAGCTTGGGCTGGGAGCTTATTTAACAGTCGATGTCATGCACCTCAATCATTTGTCTGAGGCGAGGTAACCCATTCGGAAAATGTAAAGTCCTTTAAAGCAACGAAGAGTCTCTAATCATCTCTCAGCGTGCAAGAGCTTCATATAGTGTCTCTCGGGCTATCGGTGCAATTGAAGAGTGCCCTACATCATTGCTTGTAAATGGAAGGTAATCCACATGTAAAATCACTTCTTGCAATGTGTGAAAACATATTATGCAAAAGAGTTTCATATATTGACTGTATAACCTGAATTTATATTTGCATCACAGAGATCAGCAGGAAATGGAAACATGCTCATGCATGATATTTACAGTATTGTCTTTTAAAGATCTCTTATGTTTTATATCTTTGTAGTCACAAACCGGTTGATGTTATTCAAAAGGTCAATCAAAGATAAAATGGATGCAGACAGAATGTTGAATATGGCAAAAAAAAAACATTTATCACAAGTAGGAACAGTAGGTTTACTCTAAAGGGCTTTGGATAAATGCATGTTGAGGCAGCCATCTTCACTGTGCATTCTTGCTACTCAACGGACAGTGGTGCAGTTGAACACAAGCACCAAATGAGGGTGCCAAACACAAAGATTAGACTGTTGTTCAGAGCCAAAACTGTATTGACTTCAAAAGGTGCATATCAAATGTGTGTGCTTACTGTATGCGTCAGTGGCGAACCCTCAGGGCCTTCTAGGCCCTCTGTGATGACCTAAACTATCGTAAAAAATATTTCCTAAAAACTTTAATAAAATATTATTTTCAATATAAGTCAGCTGATTTTCTCTATTAGATATGTATATTTCATATTTCTGGATCGATGCGGACTCTATCCACGTGAGATTTCCAAGGCTCAGGGACAAGACTTTGTTATCAAGTAATTTGATCGTCGAATGTTAAGTTATTTATGATTTATTAGGCCGCCATTCCTCAATTCATTCTGGTTGCTGATGTGAGCTTAATTTGCGAAGAGTGATTTTGACTGGTCAGTCTTAAATTTCACATATT
Source organism: Triplophysa rosa (assembly GCF_024868665.1). Classification (NCBI taxonomy): domain Eukaryota; kingdom Metazoa; phylum Chordata; class Actinopteri; order Cypriniformes; family Nemacheilidae; genus Triplophysa; species Triplophysa rosa. Next base: position 6,631,145 of record NC_079901.1, read on the forward strand.
GTGCATATTTGCTGTTTTCTGCATAACAATGACATTTTATCAGATAAATGGTTAATTTACTACGGTCAGTTCCATACGTTTAGTTCACTGTAACGTTACCAGTTTAATTTTATTTAACTGTTATTAAAACATTCTTGGCTTTAATATTTATTTTCTCTAAAGGCGCAGGTGCAGCATAAGATGATTAGAGGCCCTGGGGCTTTACTCTTGGCTATTGTATTGTTTTAGTTCACACGTTCTTTCTTCAAGGTCGTGCTTTTAAATTAATTATTAATGCATGCCGCAAAACAACAAAAAACTGTTTTTGTTTTGTCAATCTCTCTGCCGAACATAATATGTTGTATTTCACATTGCATAAAACCTCACATTTGGAATTTGTGTTATTATGGCTTTATTCTACAAGAAGTTGTTGTTCCATACATGTTGCCAAAATCTTGCCAAACTGCATTTGGTGCTTGGTGTGTGTTCATTTTGATGCTTTCTAATCACAATTCTAATTCTCTGGTGAAGAAATTAACAAGACATAATTGTTTTTTCTTAGTCTGTGTTTTCAATTATCCTTTTTCTTCCACCATCACCGGGGCCTTTCCCCAGCCTGGGGCCATGAGCTACAGTGCAGGTGAGCACAGTGGTGTAGTCTACGTGATACGCAGGTATACGCCGTATACCCACTAGAAAAGATGAAGAATTTCCGTATTATTCATTTAAATTGTATCTAATTGAAACCTAATTGTATAATTTCCTCTTTATGTTTTTTTTTTTATAGAAATTTGTTAATGAATAACTTGTTAATTAACTTGTTAATGTTCATTTCTGACCATCTAAAACAAGAACATGCTCTGTCGCGTATTCATGAGTATATGTGGGTGGTCTGTGGGTGTGACATCTCAATCTGACACTACAGGTAAAACAAATTTACCTCAATAACAGCATCACCTGTTGCATGCACAACCACATATCAACACAACGGCAAAAAAAGCATTTTTCCACTGATCTTTTTTTCATCTTTTCATTGAATTTACAATTATTTATGGAATATCCTCGGACACTTGTAGCCGCCTGAATCCACAGTCAGTGTACACAGAGCTGGAGATCACTGGCATTATAGTTGTGGGGAGAGCTCAAAGCAAACCACTTTCACCAACACAGACACCCTGTAATTAAATCCGGTCGCAGATTAGTGAGTATTAGATAGTTTGTTTTGAGATGCATCAATGGCTTTATAGTGATTGGTGAACTCAAGCATTTATAAGGTAAGCCTTTTTAAATTACTAGATGGGGAGTACTATGAAGTGTAGTCTAAGAGGCAAGAGTTTGCTGTCACATAAGTGCTACAGCTTCCCACGGGAATCTGAATTATCTCTAGAGGTTGTTTTCTTTTGACATGAGTCTTTGATGGCGTGCCTAAAATACACACAGCAACATGGCTGTTTCTGAACACAAACATATCAACAGCAATAATAGTATGTCATTTGGAAAATTTAGTTGTGCTTCATGGTGCAGTACGCTAATAGAAAGCGCACCTGAGGCAACCGGAAAAATCCAGGCATAATGGATTATGTAAAGCTCATGGTTTGCAGTCTCTGCGAATGGTTGTACAAAAATCACTAAAATTAGTGTAAATGTGTGTAAAAATGTATCATATATTCTAGATAATTTCTATATAACATTTTAACAAGTACGGGCTTATTTTCACAAGCGCTTCCAAAATTGCAACTAACATCAGATGGTCAGTGAATGGCTTGTGGGCGGTCTGTGCCATCTGAAAGTGAAGCTGTGGGTCACATGACTTGATAAGAAACCCACACCCTCTGTTTTATAAGCCACTGTACTTTCTACTCTGAGTTATTTCCTTAATTTCTTGATACCGCGTTGATACGTATAGGGGGAAGATACAGCACTCAAGTATTTATATATGTATGTGAGCACATAGGTTCAGTAACCCATCATCAGTTTACAGCGCTCCATACTGTGACAGGAGACCGCTCTCCATTTGTGCTATTTGCATGATGATAAGAGTATGTTTAACACTGACTGAACATCAGTGTTATCTGTGACACGGACAGGATTACCCGCATGTGGCACGCTTCTGGATTGGCTGAGATTAGAACATCAGATGCAGATAAAACAAGGCTGAATTCAGGGTTATCAGTCATCACACATCATTTCCTACACAATCTGAGAGCTAATGAATTTCTGTTGAGTTTGTGGAGAAGTTTTGACTTTAAACTGCATGAGTCAAAACACACGGCCATGTGTTTGGACTGGAATGAAGAGGCGGGGTCTGCTCTGGTGTTTTTTTATTCTAATGTAAATAGGGTTAAGTTTATAACCCCCATTTACATTTACCAGATATTTAAGACCGGGCAGAGTGTGGTATTTGGTGGGTTTTGAAGCTAAATTATTTGAGCAACGTATAGTGTGGAGAGCATTCTGCATCGTAATCTCATTTTGGATGGTCTATTATAGTTTTGATTTTAATTTAATTGAGTTTTTATTAATATTTTAAATTAGCTTTTATTTTTAGATATTTAGTTATGTTAATTTTAGTTAAATATTTAGCAACTTTGATATAAGCTTTCAACGTTTAACAACCTTGGGACAGTGGTGGCTTTTAGAGGGTTTTGCATTAAAACTCTTCATATATATACACACATTTATCTATAATCATAATAATTCGTTACATTTATATGGCGCTTTTCTACATGGAAGGGGGATCTCCTCAACCACCACCAATGTGCAGCATCCACCTGGATGATGCGACAGCAGCCATATTGCGCCAGACCGCCCACCACACACCAGCTTATTGGTGGAGAGGAGACAGAGTTACGAAGCCATTTAGTTCATATGGGGATGATTAGGAGGCCATGATGTATACAGGCGAATGGCCGAATTTGGCCAGGATGCTGGGATTACACCCCTACTCTTTTTCGATGGACATCCTGGGATTTTTAATGACCACAGAGCGTCAGCACCTCGGTTTAACATCTCATCCAAAGGACGGTGCTTTTTTTGACGGTATAGTGTCCCCGTCACTATACTGGGGCATTAGGACCCACACAGACCACAGAGTGAGCACCCCCTGCTGGTCTCACTAACACCTCTTCCAGCAGCAACCTAGCTTTCCCAGCAGGTCTCCCATCCAGGTACTGACCAGGCTCAGCCCTGCTTAGCTACAGTGGGCAGCCTGTCTTGGGCTATAGGGTGATATGGCTGCTGGCTAATAGTACTATAGTACTATACAATCATGTGCAACAGGAGTGCTACCAGTATATTTTTGTATAACACTTTAATTCACAAATTCACAACAAAGTCTGCACTCATAACAATGAAGGTGCTTTACAATGTCATGCATAGAACCACCATTTTTTGGCTGAATGTTCCATAAAGAAACTTTAACTTCCATACAACCTTACTTTTTCACATTTTTATACAGTTATACATTGTTTAATAATACCCACAAACATGGAAATGTATTTCATTTCAACCAGAATGAACATTTGGTTTAACTTGTTTCTCAACCAGAACTCTTATTGTCAGTGCCGATCCTAGACGCCTGGGGGCCCTATGCAAACCTTTGTGAGGGGCCCTTGTCATAATAGTTAAAATTAGAAAAGCATAACTGTAACCTATAAGAAAAAAATATATAAATCAATTAACACACTTATATGAATTAAAGACCTTAGTCTTAAAATCTAAGCAGTCCTAAATTTGTGTGATGACACAACAATTACATATTATCATGGGCAAACGAAATACAGTGGATTGCAGTGGTGTGCATTGTAGCTGGACTCACATGAACAGCTGGTTTTGTGACTGCTAGTAATTCCCTGTAAATGCTATTGAAGTTAGAATATTAATGTGTATGTTACTTTGGAGACAGTCCCTAAATTCACGGCTATCGAACCTCCAACTGTCAAACCAACTGTATGCCAGTGGACAAATACTGAATTTGTAAATCTGTACTTGCATAATTTGGCGAAACTAAATAAGACTTAAAATAGTACAAAAACACATGCCTTCTTGTTCTTTTGCTTCACGTTGTTGCCATTTTTTCCGCTACACTGGGGTAGCTTCGTTTTGAAGCCATATGTAAAGACGCATCATCACATTATGCACATGTCATCACCTACGTGCACAGCATGATGTCCGAGTATGTCACAGTAATTGCTTCCATTGTTAACCCCATTTGTAAATCACTTTGGATAAAAGCGTCTGCTAAACGACTAAATGTAAATCTAATTAATAAATGAAGTATTACAAAGGAAATTTCCAAATGATTCCTGTAAAGTTTGTAACAGAACAATCCGAAGGCAGAAAGTTCAATCCGCTTCTTGTTTACATTATAGTGTTTTTTATTCGGTACTCAAGGGGGCCCCCGGTGGCGCAGGGGCCCTATGCAACGTGCGTAGTTTGCATATAGGAAGGATTGCTTGCGGCACTGCTTATTATATGACTTCGAAAGAATACAGTCAAATGAACCACTTTTATGCTAATTTCTCATTATGAAGTGCTGTCACATGGAAAAGATCTCAGTGATGTGCCACAAACGTTTAACATATTCATTATGTTGAATTCTTAGTTCCTTTCTCCTCAGACACATACATGTAGTGTGGGTAAATGTAAGTACAGTTGTTTGTAACGGGCGCTGTTGTAAACCAAAGGTGAAAAGCAGTGACCTAACCTCAGTGGAAATTAATCACACGAGCGACACGACGTCTGCCATCATTAAACTCCTGAGGTTGAGGAGTTCATTAATTACACAGCCTCTGAAAGAGAGAAACGGGGCGATGATTTCAAAAAGCGTTTCCTTCCACCACACTGTAATTTTAAACATCTCTCTCGCAGGACTGGGTTGATTATCAGCTACGTCTGTTTATTAGCGTTTCTCTGCGTTTGATTGACTTTAGCAGTCTGCATTTTCTGAAAAATATAATATGATAAAACTTATTTTCTACTGAGAAAAAATATAGCTGTTCTAAACACTGTGCACACAAAAGCAGTGCTCCAGGCCATAATGACCGGCTATTATGCAGGGTGATTGTTTTAACGGAATATATTTAGTGCGGCTTGAAGGAAACACAGCATGGTTTATTCATATATTCATACCGGCTGACATTATGCATGGATTCTAATCTGTGAGTTAGCTTGCCACTGATTGGCTTTGGCCTCATCAAATGTTAAAATCATTTTTCCTCTCATATGAAATGTCAAAAACATGGAACTAATCTCGCCTCTCTGCCATTTTTAAGCCAATACCACACAGTATAAAGGATTCAATCAAATCTTACCAGAGGGTATCTGCGGATATCACGGTTGACGCCTCCACTAGACTAATTGACTGATTTTTCACGAGGATCGATTTTTCCCTCTCCTCATCACATCATTCTTGATTTGATGGACGTTAGGAACAGTAATGCTCGATAAAATCCGAAACTGTTTTTGAAGGACAGTTGTGCACTCAAGACGTTGCTTAAGGCAGGGTAAAAAAATAAGCATGTGAATCAACAATACAGTAGAGTGAGAGCAAAGAACTAAAACAACTTCGATCAGTGGATCTATAGAATATAGTAGTCCCACCTTAAAAGTATGACTGAAAGAACTTAATAAAACTATAATAGATGCTTTTTAAATGTAAAAGCTCAACATATCTGAACCCTCCATCTTATTTTCAATAGACATGTACTCTATTGTGAAATTAAGTAATATATTTGTATCACATTTCCAATGTAATAACGTCTACCAATGAATGTCGGATTATTGCTGTATATACACTGCACCTGAAGACTACTTTTGCGATGATGTTTGCGAGTGTTCGTTGAAATTATGGGTTTGGTAAACACTTGAGTTTTTGAACTACGATGTCAATGATGGATCTTGCCACCATTGCTGGCTAGCGAAGCTTTTGGGAAACGCACCCATGAATGACTGTTTTCATTTTTTGTTGAAACTTGGTGGCTTCTCAGCTTGTGTGGCCTTTTGGGATACAAAAGTATCCATCAAATCCATTCTGAGAAATCACACCAGAAGCAGTAAACCATCCGGTTATTTCTTGCCTGCTATTTTTTTGCAAACTGAGGCTTCATACATATTAATTGCGGATATCAGATTTCCCCATACTGATTTAGACCATCTTGTAAGACATAACAACACTGGTGTACCATTGGTTTTGGGTTGTGTTATTGGTTTATGTTGTCTTGTCTCTTATTTTGATAGTCGTTTTGTAGTTCTTGTCTTATGGTCATTGTAGTTCCTTCATGTGTCTTGTTCTCATTGGTCTCCTACTTATTGGTTTATTGTCATCGGGTGTTTCTTGTTTAGTCATTAGTCTTGTGCTTCTATAAGTAGCCCTCAAGTTTCCATTGCCTCTTGTCTAGTTTTGTTCATTGTAATCAGTGTTGGTAAGCTTATGTTTTGTTTAGTTCATATTTTCACGTTGTTCAGTGGCTTGTATCACGAAGCGAGGTGAACAAACTGAGTTGCAGAGTAAGTTTTGAATTGACAAAACCAGGCAAGCCCAACCTGGTTTAGATCAGGTTCAGCTGTAGCACAACGCTTGGTATAAACTTTCTCTGTCAACTCCAGTTTGATCCAGAGTTCGTGAGGCGCGTGCACCTGAAAGTGTGACACGTGCGGCAAACAGCCAATCAAACGGAACATGGAAAGCATCATCAGTTTGATTGACTTCTCGCGAGTATCAGCGCAACTCACTTTTCTGTTGAAGATAACGAATTCAATATGAAAAATGTCATGAATTGAAACACATTTACAACGCAGGAATAAACACGGCTGCAAAGTTTCAGATACTGACTATATCAATACAGAATCAACTGAATTTAAATTATTTATATAGGTCTACTTAAGCCAGGACTATGCCTTAGTTAAATTAGGATATTTAAGTCACTTTTATTAAAATGCCTTGGATAAAAATACTGCTGGTGTGCATCTTGAGACAAAACAATGGCAACGACATATTTTAAGATATGTCAGGGCTATTTATTTTCAGTTAAGACAGCTTAAACTTTTATTTTAGTCTGGGACTAATTTTAAGCCTTATGGGTGAAACCGGGCATACATGTATACTTCATTACTTTAAAATGCTTAATATATTAAAGTTTGTTTTTATACGAATATAGTTATATTAATTTAAATGGTATGTTTAATAAATGGTATGATTAATTTTAATGATATAGGCCACAGGTATTTGCTTACTTTGTATTTTGTTCCTGTTTTTTTTGTTTTTGTTAATAAACACTGCATTTGGGTTCTTTTAAACTTGGCTTAAGTGGACTTCATTACAACTGGTCCAGAAGCACTTTTTATTTTTTATTATTTATGTCTTTGAAAGTGGTCTATATATTATGTGAAGTTGGTGATTGTGAATGCAGAGTCTGTCCAACATGATCTCACAGGAATTCGTAACAATTTTACTAGGTGGCTTAATCGTATGAATTTATACGTCATGAATCGTACAAAAATGTACGATTGCTAGGAATAAAGCAATGCTGAGGCCCCTCCCCTGACCCCGCCCCTAACCCTAACGTCACTGGTGCAAAAAGCAAATCGTAGTAAAATGTACGAATAAAAGTGTACGAATTCATATGATATAGCCAAAATTAGCCACATCGTAATATAATTACGTTTGTGCTGTGAGATTGTGTTGGTCTGTCACAATAAGCTGAATTGTACAGCCAAACGTCAGTCTAACTCAATTCAGACCTGCAAAAACCTGAAATCTTCCTTTAACCAGTCTTGAGGTAGTACTACTGCTAAAATAAAACTCAGCAAAAACACTCCAGTGTGTCCAATCCAATCATCTGTCAGCGCAGTGAGACATAATGCGAAACGCAGGAGAAACAAAGCATAATGATATCGCAGATGTCTTTTTTTATACTCCATCCCCCCTCCTCTGTCTCCCCTCCTGTCGATGTTCGTGAGGTGCGCTTCTGCTCTGATTTAAGCGGACAGGTAGAAGCTACGCTAGGATGAAATTATCACCAGCGCTGAGTGACAGGGTTCATCTGCCCGGGGATCAACGCTCGAGCGACAGCCGTCGACAACCTGGAACTAATTTATACAGCTCTTAAAGGAAATTACGTGCCTTTAGCCGTCTGTTGAGCTCACACTGACACACATCACGCAGTTAGCAAATTACGAGGCCAAGTATTCAGGCAAACTGACTTGAAAAATGAACTGCCAGCCCCCCGCCTTTGCATCAACTTCGCCCTGTCAGTTTGCTGCAATTATTTTATTGTAATGAAATTCTTTGCCTGACTTTGCTAATGGAGTGTGTGGTTAGTCAGCACTGGGGGCGTCATCTCCAGAGAACTGCAGCCGGGCCCTGATTGAGAAAACAAGTAAGCAAATGCATAAATGGGTGTCACTTTAATAAATGTATCAGACTATGAAATCAATTACAATTGATCCTTCATTTATGAAACTTGGCAGCACCATTTATTATGTCTCTAAGGGATTGAGGCCTGATTAAATGGTTAGTCTGAGAGGGACGAGAAGTGAATGGTTTCCCCGTCAGCCGACGGTTCGTTTTTAAAAGTCTTTAAGCAGCGTGTCAGGTGCCATTTATTTGTTTGGGTTGTATGTGTTGTCAGGCGCTCGCCCAACGGATGTCTCCCTGACAGCCGAATCAGCAGTTGGTTGAAGACGACTGGCACTGTCCCAAACCTCATCTGCATTGTCTTATTGAGACATCCTCTCTTTTTGAAAGTATGAATACAGGACTGTAGCTTATACGTAGTGTGTATTCACTGTTTGTGTGCAAAGTACACACATACTGTACATACCTGTGTTTTGCAACTTTAGAGATCAATTTTTATAATGGCTTCAACCTATTTTGTGTAATTTATAACATCAAATCTGTTAAAGTTGTTCTCTAAATGTGACAGTGTTAAAGGCACAGTTCGCCCAAAAATGATAATTCTGACATCGTTTATTCACCCTCAAGTTGTTCCAAACCTGTATAAATGGCATTATTTTAAACAAAAAGAAAGATATTTGGAAAAATGTTAGTAACTGTCATTTTTGGGGCATCATTAACTACCATTGTAGGAGTAATAATATAGTATTTTTTGTAGGAAAGCAAACAGTTCTGGGGCACCTTTGACCTTCGTCATATGCCCATCCTTAACTGGAGATTACACCAGCTCCATCTGAACATTCCGTGCCATCCTCATGCGAGAGCCTGTGGACTGACTGACCATCCCAGTTTCAGGCAATTCCATCACCACTATAGAGTAAACTGACCATCTGACCATCCCAGCTCCAGCTCAGGCAATTCCATCCCCAACCAAGAGCAAGACGGACTACTTGTCACATTATTGCTAAATTTACAATACTTCATGTTTAATGCTAAACTTACATCACATAACAGCAGTTTGAAGTTACTGTATATCTGCACTCATTTATATTATGCCATTACTATTTTCCCTGCTTATAACATTCCTCTGCTGTCTGATATCGATCACAAAATAAGACAAAATTAGACCTTAACAGTTTCAACAAATGAAACTTCCTACTGTAAATCACAACTAATAAGCTCTACCTATTTTTCATAAACATTTACTAAGTAACTTTTAATCAAAGTCACTGAGTGCAGCCGTGACACGTCAGAGGAGACCTGGCCCTCCCGGCTGAGACTGGTTTCTCCCGAGGTTTTTTTCTCCATTTATATATCATTGGAATATGGGTTCCTAGCCACAGGGCCGTGTTGGCTTGCACACCAGGAGACTGCATTTATTAGATATTATTTACTAGAATGAACTTGATGTTCTATAAACACCATGCGCTGTGCTGTGTTTTCTGTGTTTTTCAGTTTTTCTTATTTTGTCCCGTAAACCTGCTTTGGAACAATGCACATTGTGAAAAGCGCTATACAATTAAAATTGAATTAAATTTAACCTTTGACTATTTTCTTATATTTTTCATTTCTGGTATGCCCCAGAAATGTTAGTTGCTGACATTCTTCCAAATATCTTATATGGAAATTTATACAGGTTTGGAACAACTATAGAGCGAGTAATTCAAGACAGAATTTTTGGGTGGAGTATCCCTTTAAATATATTTAAATATTCTTACATATTCTAAATACAATAGTATTTATAGATTTCATTAAATCAACATCCAAATTTCTCTTAGACATTAGTATGACATACTTTTTTTAACCCAGCTAGTATTTTTTTGTGATTTACTGTTTTGAATGTAAAATCATGCTGCAAAATCTAAAGAACATTCTGTGAAAATATGATCTCTAATACCAACTAGGGAAGGCCAAGAAAGTAAATTTTATTTAAAATCCAGACAATATAAAAACATCCAGAACATATGAATACCTAAATGTATTGCCCACAATGTCATGTTTTCCAGTCATACACGTTTTACACACTTGCAGATTTCCATATGGCTGTAATCAGAGCATTTCAGAAAATGTTTCATTAACATTTCTGAATATGTTTCTGTGGGATGTCAGTTATCAAAGATGCGTAATTTGTCCTAGGCATGGCATGTCATGTCCCCAGGCTGATCAGCCAATGTTTATGTCTTGTGTTTACATCAGTGAGACAGATCAACATGTTCATCATAGGCCATTCAGAAATAAATATTTACTTGCATTTCCACATTTCAATGCATTACTTATTACTTATATTCTTATTTATGTGCATGCCTGATATAACACGTGCCTGCT
>NC_079901.1:6997561-6998908 GCF_024868665.1 Triplophysa rosa
CTCTCTCTCTCTCTCTCTCTCTCTCTCTCTCTCTTGGAGCTTCACTCCTCACACATCCTCTCCACCTCTCTTATCTCCAGAACTCTGGTCACAAGGACTGTGATGTCCAGTATGCGGAACTGGATACTGCAGCTTTAGCTTCCAATCCCAGCCCACAAAGCTCTGTCCACACTGCCGGGGACCTTGTCGAGTATGCAACCATCCAGCCTAGCTCACACTAACGCATGCCATTGTAGGCCTTTACCCTATGAAGGTACACAGACTGATGCACTCCTCTGTTTCTTTTCCTCTGTTATGATTTTTTTTCAATTCTTTAACTCCTCACTCTCTGTCACTGAGCACTGAATTCCCTGTGTGTTTCCTATTTGTGTCTACTTTTCCGTTGTTTTTATTTGTTTTGGGTTTGCTTTTTTGCTCTAACCATTGTTATGTTTTCCAAAGCATCCCTCTAACTGACATTTTAGACATTTCAGTGTTTCCCCTACCATTACCTTAGGGGGGGCCCCCTCCCGCCCCCATTGAAGGTCAAGTTAATTTATTTTTTTATGTAGCCATAGATAAAAAATCTGACTATGTCTGTGGTTTAAATTGAGCAGTTTAAATCTACATAACTGAGATGTACACATCACGAGCACTCAATGACATTTATGTTGATTATATTTTGCCGCTATATCCTCTAATATCTTTATTAAGAGCCAAATGCGCTTCATTTTAACCCTTTCTGCTCCGTGAGCACTGCTTCTCCCGCCAAAAACATATGAAGACCTGCATACACCAAGAGAAGGTAAATAAATGGACACTTATTTCTGTAACTCTTAAGTAAACGAAAATGCAGCAGTAATAAAGAATTTTTAGCTGTCAGTCACTTTGCTGTTTGCTATATAGGTTTGTGACAGATTATAAAACATAACGTCTTGCATTTATGATTTTAATAGCATAAATAATCAGCATGTTAAGAGCATTTCATTGTGAATCATGTTTTAATTGGAAAGAATATTTAGAATTAGTTCTAGTACGAATGGCATGGAAAGGCTGCTAGTAACTTTGTAAGTACTCCTGCTCATGATATATTTATTTCAGTTGTTACAGTTTGTTGTCAGTAGTTTTTTTATATTAAAATAGGCCACTGGGGCTTCGCTTCAGCACCAGAGCCTACAACACATTTTCTCAGTTACCAGACCTTCTATGTTTCACTCAGACTGTGGCTATCAGTATATAAATTAAATGGCCTGATAAAACATTACATTGATTTAACATTATTTATTGAAAAAAGTATTGTCCGGACCTCCGCCGCAAAAAAATATAGAGATCGCAGCCCACCCCGCCCCCCCCCCCCCCCCCCCCCCC
>NC_079901.1:7003218-7005072 GCF_024868665.1 Triplophysa rosa
CCCCCCCCCCCCCCCCCCCCCCCCCCCTCGTAAACATGAAACACTGCATTTTAATAACTTTATTGTGAAGAAAATCACCTTTCATTCTGATGGCAGTTTACAGTGTTCATACAATGGAAGTCAGTGGAGTTCGATTGTTTGTCCAGTTGTATGGTGACCCACATTCTTCAAAATATCTTCTTTTGAGTTCTTTGGAAGAAAGAAAGTCAGGTTTCAATTTAAATTTTTGGGTCATCTGCCTCTTTGAACCACAATGTGTGCATGCCATTGCATTACACTCTAAAAAATGATGGGTTATTTTTAACCCAGCCTTGGTTTAAAAAGGCACGAACCCACAAACCTGTAAATTAACTTATTATGGGTTGTTTCAACCATTTTCTGAGGTAATTTAACCCAACTGTTGGATCATCGCTTTTTGACCCAGCACAAGATTGAACATAACCCAGCATTTTTTACAGTGTACATGAAATATCAAAGTAATTGACTTTCATTTTAAAGAGTGAGAGCACAAGGCACAGCACATTTTTGAAGTACACATTTCACAAAGATAACTTTCGGAGGTTTTAAATGATAAAACTGTATACAGCAGCAAAAAAAATAAGAGACCACTGCAAATGTTCATTTTATCAGCATTTCTAGATGTGTTGTGGCCATTTCAGTCCAGTGTCTGTTGAATCTCAACAAAATCAAACCTCAGGAGTGACATAAAGTCATCCAAGAGCAAATGTAAAAGACTGACAGAATGACAAGACACCAGAAAACTGTGATAAAAATCAAGGTGATCACATAAAATATTGCACTTCTTAAATACATGTACAAATATTACTGTTGTATTGCTTGAACTTGTTTTCTTTTAAGTATTTGAGGTCTGAAAAATTACAGAGCATCTTTTCTGTTAGTTTGACCTTTTTCTCCAGTTTTCATTTTCTGCAAATAAATTCAAATAGGAACAATAATTTTATTTGAAATTTGGGAGAAAAAAGATCACTTTACCTAAACACATATACCTATAAATAGTACATTTTAAATTCAGAAAAAGTTTACATGACTTACTGATACACAACACTGACTTGGGTAAAAACATGGGAACATAGTGGGTTTTCAAAATGAAGGTTATCCTAATAGGCACAACCAGATTTTTTTCTCAGAATTGCACTATGATAACTGTCCCTGATAACTGGCTTCTGTAAATGTCTGGTTTGGTTGTATGTAGCGCACATGGCTTGTCTAAAGACTGTAATTTTACAGTTGGTATTGATTTCCATGCTGCACATTATGCTTTATATATTATTCAGAGACTTGATTAGTTGAAGAAACACATGTTTAACGGGGATTGGTGAGAGATGTAATAGTAGACATGTGATTGATTTATTGTGAATGTGATTGCCATATGTTAAGCAGATGCCTTCAATGTGACTGAATACGGAAGCTTTATAATTAGAACTAATGAGCTACCATGATCATCATATGATAACATGTTGGTCTGATGGGGATTTTTGCCATTTTATAATACTCAACTTTCTCAACTCAACTTTATTTATATAGCGCTTTTACAATTTTCATTGTTACAAAGCAGCTGTACATGAGACACATTGACTACAAGCAAAACAATCAAAGTTGTACCTGAAAAAACAAGAAAAGGTTGAAAACACAGAAGACAGACACACCCACACACAAAACACTCCACACACACAACACGCACACACACCAACACACACAGACACAGAGACACACACACACACACACACACACACACACACACACTCGTAACACTACCATACAGATGCCGCCCCAACCACGCTCAGTGAGAAGCAAAATTTAGATTAAGAGGATAGCACACGCAAATACTGCGGT